>NC_053427.1:63903043-64095279 GCF_007990345.1 Gossypium hirsutum | reverse complement strand
TACCAATCCGGCATGGAAAATAGACCTCGATTTCCAGGCTTTCTTACACACTTGTCGACAACCCGACCAAGGGATGCACCGAATTACAATCGTAGATCAATAATAAAGTCTTATGCTAAGGTTCACATATGTAAGAAGGTAGAACCGGGGTATCAAAGCATTACTTGTATCAAGGGTAATGTCCGTAACATCAGGCAAGAAGCATCCTCGCGGGCACGTATAGCATAAGTCTAGCAGGCGCACGGGCTTCGATCTGGTTATATCATCTTAGATCCTCTCTGACCACCACCAGCATGCCCATATTCCAGATGTCTACCTCGAGCAGTGGTAGCACCCGTCTCCCACTCTGATTTGCATTCTGTCCCGACAACCTCGGCAATCTTTAATGAAGTGGTCCACTGATCCGCATTTGTAACAGGAGCGGTCAGGAAATCTACACTCCCCGAATGCCATTTACCGCAATATCGGCATTTCGTCATGTCTCGACGTTCATTCCCAACACTGGCGACCGAAGTGCCTCGTGTACCACAGGGGGTCGATCACGATCTCGTCCAAAAAGGCCCGAAGTGCCTCTAACTGGCCTGCATCATCTCGAAATCTCTTCGATGTCTGTTGAAGAGACCTCCCGAGGATGTTTACGAAACTCTCCAGTTCCCTCATCAACTCTTTGCTTTTCTTTCTAAGCTCTTCGGCTTACAAGCTCGTCAACAAGTACACGACTCTTGTATTTCAAGAACGCCAACGAAATTTTATATCTTCATTCAGCCCATCCTCGAAGCGTTTACACATAACAGCTCGGACGAAACACCCGAGCGTAGCTAGTCTAAATTTCGCTCGTAATCAGAACGACAGGAGCCTTGCTTAAGCTCAAGAAATTCTTGTTTTGATCAAAATCTCTGCTAATACTTTCCGAAACTCAGTTTGGAAAACTCCCATTACTTGCTCTCGGACAATAGAAGTCAGAGTACCACAATAGTAGCAGAATCAGTAGCAAGAGATAGCACACTTAGGCATTCATCGGGTGTACAAGATAGCTCATCGAGTACCGGATAGTGTTGTCCAGCCAAAATCAGCTTGCTCGCATCATCGCTATCCATAGCCTTAAATTCAGTAGCCCATGTTTTCGGATTCTGTCACTGGGGCTCTCTAGGTTAGATTTGCCGGCACTGTCCCTTGACGGGAGCAGGCGCTACACTCTCAGATCATCAGCTACCTCCGTCACGTCGGATCCATTACTATAAATAAACACATTTACAATTGTCGGAAATCACCACACTATCAAGTAATCACATAAAATGGCATGTATAGCTAGACCCAAAACATTACGGTAGTCCTAGAATCGACTAAACCGTAGCTCTGATACCAATAAAATGTAACACCCCGAACCCGAGACCGACACCGGAGTCGGACACGAGATGTTAACAACTTTGAAAATTTTTTTTTCAGACACTGCCCAGTCTGAGTACTAGTCGCTTCAAAATCATATCTTGAGTTCACAACTCAAAATCAGTTTTGTGATTTTTCCCTGAACTAGACTCATTTCCCACCTATGTATTTTTTCTAGAATTTTTGGTTGGGCCATTAGTACAGTTTATTAGTCAAAGTCTCCCATGTTACAGGGTCGACTACACTGACCTTTTCCCATTACGACTTGGATATCTCTCTGCACAGAGCTTCAATACTGATGCCGTTTGTTTCTATGGAAACTAGACTCAGAGAGGAATCCATACATATATGGTATGACCCTAATTATCTCTGGTCAATTTATAGTGAATTTACAAAGTCGGAACAGGGAATCCAGAAACTGTTCTGGCCCTGTTCCACAAGAACCCGAATATCTCTTACTGTACTGTTCCTATGATTGTTTCGTTACTTCCATATGAAAGTAGATTCATCAAGGTTCGATTACATAATTTATTCACTATTTAATTCCACTCCTACGAATTCTTGTGATTTTTCCAATCCACACCACTGCTGCTATCAGCTTCTGTTTTCAAAGTAAACCTTACCTAATTTGGGGTTTCATGGACCAACTAGGGCCTTGTCATACATAAGCCCACATATGATCATACTTAGCCATTCTAGTGGCTGGTCATTTGCTCAACACTTCCATTCCAACTATAGTTACATCATGAAACCATCTATACATTCATAAATACGCATGGTCTAATGCCATACTCCACTTCTACAAGCCATTTTCGCATGGCTGTACACTTATACATTTCATAAAGTACTCGAAAGACAACGATGGGTAGTCCTATACATGCCATATCAAAATTCAACCAAAATAGTACCCAAAAGAGCCTTTGATAGTGTGGGCGACTTCGACTTCAAGATCCCGAGTCCGATAGCTGGAGAACCAAAAATCTATAAAACAGAGGAGCAATGTAACGAGTAAACAATTTATGCTTAGTAAGTTTGAGCAAGGAATTCCAGCATGCACAAAGAATAGCACACATTTAGCTAAACGGAATATTTCATAATATGCAATTTACCGATATCAAACTTGCTTCACAACATTAATAACCCTTATGTACATACACAATAAACTAACTTGGCCGAAGGCCGGTAGCTCGTTTATCAACTGAGCGAACATTTATTGTAAGGGCTCGATTAAATTCAACACATACGTAACATATCCCCATATTGGGATGTTTTTCGAGTATTCGCTGGAATTTTACAGCAAGCTCATTCATTACCAAATCACGTACCTTCGGGATTTAACCGGATATAGCTCCTCGTTCAAATGCCTTCGGGACATAGCCCGGTTTTAGTAACTCACACAATGCCTTCGGGACATAACCCGGATTTAACAACTCGCACGAATGCCTTCGGGACTTAACCCGGATTTAACAACTCGCACGAATGCCTTCGGGACTTAACCCGGATTTAATAACTCGCACGAATGCCTTCGGGACTTAACCCGGATTTAATAACTCGCACGAATGCCTTCGGGACTTAACCCGGATTTAGTATCTCGCACAAAGGCCTTCGGATCTTAATCCGGATATATTCACTTAGCACAAAGCCTTCGGGACTTAGCCCGGACAGCATTCAATTAATCATGCACATCTAACAATAATTCATAGCACATTCATATTTCATTTTCGTTTACGAAACTCAAACACAAGGCACATATTGTCCTTGCACATTCGGCTCAATAGCCACACATAGAGCATGATTTAATCACATCGAAATTTAAGATCTCTTACTCAAGAACTTACCTCGGGTGTTGTCGAACGATCCCGCTAACTATTCGACCACTTTTTCCTTCCCTTTATCGGATTTATTTCCCCTTTGCTCTTGAGCTTAATCAAACAAATAAATTGATTTCATCATTTAGGCATCAAAAGATGAACACAAGGCACTTAGCCCATATTCATACATTAGACATTAAAGTCTCATACATGCAAAAATCATGCATCAACACAACATATTAGCTAATTTCTTTCCCCTTGGCCGAATATGCATGTCCATTTTTGGGGTCGATTTCAACACTTAATACACACATATACACACTAGTAAAGCATCCTCCCCCTTTTCATCAATTTAACACATGCATTGCTCATCAACATGCAAAGTTACATTCGGCCTTAGCACACATCTTGCTAGCCGATTCTTCTCCCTTTAGCAACCAATGCACATATGTGCTCACACAAAAATGCTAAAAGGAGGTTCAAGAATCATCAAGCCATCATCACATGCATCATTAACAAGCTTCATATTTTGCATGCAATGGCATTAACACAACCTCCACCTAGGCCGAATCTTAACTCATCCTCATGCCTTATCACCACAACATCAAACACCAACCAAGAATGATGCATCCATGGTCAAGTGCCATTTCCATCACATAGCAAGATTTAGACCATGGGCTAGGTAGAACTCAAGCTAACAACTAAAACATGCATGCATCTCATGGAACATCATTAAACATACCTTGGCCTAGCTACATGCATGGCCGAATCTCTTCACCTTTCTTCTTCTTTCCTCCTTAAAATTTTTGGCCAAGGATGAACCAAAGGATGAGAAATTTTTTTCTTTGTTTTTCTTTCTAATTTAGGCTAAAATGGAGGTGAGAAAGGATGAACACAAACTTTTCTCCTTTCTTCTCTTGAGCTCACGGCAATGGGGGGGACAAACACTACACACACACATTTTTTTCTTTTGTTTTCCATTTCTTTATTACCCATACTTCTTATTTTATTCTTCCACTAACAAAACATGTTTCATGACATGTTTTGCCCATCATTCTTTGTCATGGCCGGCCACTACTCATTAGGGGGGAAATTTGACATGCAAGTCCCCCCTTTGTCCACATGCACTAATAGGTCCTCACACATTGACCTATCACATTTTTGAATTTTCTCACATAAGTCCTATTGACTAAATTCACATGAAATCAACCAAATTGAAGCTTGACATTTTCACACATTCATAATTACATATTCTAGACAATAAGTATCACATTCAAACATTTCGGTGACTCGGTTTAGCGGTCCCGAAACCACTTCCCGACTAGGGTCAACTTTGGGCTGTCACAGGTAAGTCAAGCTTAGACTATAAGTAAGCGCTTCTTGAGAGGCAACCCGAGCACTAACTGTATTAACTTCTTTAAATTTTAGTGTTTAACACCTAACTTACTAACAGAGCTCTTGAATATAGGTTTCCCACACAGACACGGCCTAGCAAACAGGCGTGCCTTAGGCCGTGTAGAAACAGGGCAAAGATTCTTCCCAGTACGGGCTACGATAAATCGCCATGGCAGTGCGACATGGCTGTGGGCGAACCTGCCAAAACAACACGGGCGTGCGACACACCCATGCCTTGAAACCGTGGCCAAACCTATCAAATTAACACCGGCATATGACATGCCCATGCCAAGCAACCATGGTCGAACCTATTAGATTAACACGGGCGTGTCCCTCCACAGCACGAGGACCCAGTGTCTCAACCACCACGCTCCATCGTCCAGTTCATGCGGCGGCTTCATATGCTGACATCTCTGAGCGTCTCACTTGATTCAAGCAGCAGTGTTTTCAATGATTTGATAACATGGATACTACTCTACAACAAATTTGTCAGCACTTCCACATCTCATTGCCACCACCACCTCGCGAACCATCCGGCGATGATGATGTTTAGTTTTATTTTATCTTTATTTTTATTTTTATTTTTATTTTCATTTTTATTTTCATTTTCATTTTCATTTTATGTTTTTATTAATTTTACCTTTAACTTTTAAATGTTATTTCCTTTTTGTTACTATTTTAGGTTTTATAAACAAATCTCGGTTAATTCTTTATGAGTAATTATTCTTCCTAATATCCCCTAAAAAGTTCTTGATTTTATCATAGTTAGAAAGAGCCTGAAAGCTCATCCTCGCATAGGAACTAAAAACTCCACCAGAAAAGGTTCTCCATGACTGCCATGTCCTACTCGACCACAACCATAGCTACCACCAGATATAATATTCTTTTGGCGCAGGACTTATGGACTAATGAACCTCTACCACCACCAGAGTATCCGCCTCCACCCTCACGCCGATTATTCTCCAAAACTCCAGTTCAAGGAAATTCATTCATCACTCAGGAAGTTTCACTTCTCCTCCTATCTTATATTTATATTCTTTTCTATATATCTATCTTTGTACATTGAGGGCAATTGACATCTTAAGTGTGGGGGGTATTCATTTCACTATCAGAAAAATCCCTAAATGATTGCTTGTTCTCTTGAAAAGCTCTCATATCATGTTTAGGATAAATTTTGATTGATTTATGATTTTTATTGATATATCTTAAATTAAAACATAGGCATTCATGCATTGTTTATTTAAACTTTAAGACATTAGAGAATTAAGCATGATAAATTGATTTTTAACAATTTAAAATTTTAGGTTGTTTCCCCAAGTTTAGGTATTACCTTGAGGTGGAATTCACAAGTTTGAACATAAAAAAGCCATAATTTTTGTGAGATCTTGAGCCTTTAGAGCTTCTATTATTTCTTTCATGCTCACTCTCATTATGAGTGTGTCAGTATTGAATTGTTGTTCTAGAACTTGCTTGATTATGCATGTCAATACCACACTATTTGATTTGATATGTCAAAATGATAAATGCACTTAGGTTTAACCCACTCACTCTATAAAAGCCTACCTTCACAATTAACCCTTAGTGAACCCCCTTGAGCCTAACAACCCATTCATTGATTTACCCTCAATATTAACCTATAACTCATTGTTGTTGAAATCCCCTAAATTAATTTGATCCCTATTTTTGTCGAGATTTGAGTTGGAATAGTTTCTTAGCAATGTTCTATTCTATTTTGTAATTTGACTTGTTGAAAAATAATATATATATACATGTATACATATTAGTAGTAGTGATCTCCTGACCTTAAGTAGTTAAATTCCACATTCTGAGAAAAAGCTCTATTGTATGCAATTGATGACTAGTCGTTTTTCTAGTCAGGAAATTTTTCAATTCAATCTCGATTCTAACCTTTTCTTTCAGCTTATGACTACACCCTCTAACCAAAGCCACATTACAACCCTCTAAAGTCCTTTTGATTGATGTTTCATCTCAATTTATAGTGGTGGAGATTTGATTTTCATGCAAGCCTATGGTAATGACTTTTCATTATTAACTATTGAGTGCGTCATTTATTGTCCTTAAACACCTCGAGTGATTTGAGTGAATCTTTAGTGAGGATATGAAACTCTGTGACATTTTGAATCAAAGGTAATTACTTAGACTAAGGGAGACACCTATGTTTTCATAATAAAATACTCAACTTGGAATGTTTGAAACTTTGATGTTCTTTCAGTTGAATTTTCAATGTATGATTACCTATGGATTATTCTGGGATATTATCGATAGAAATTAAAAGTTGAGAAGAATTTATTTTAATTATGAGTTGAGGATTTTGCTTGAGGACAAGCAAATGCTTAAGTGTGGGGGTATTTGATAAACCGTAATTTAAACATATTTCTATCCCATGCTTAGCACATTTTATGGATGATTTTTCCTTAAAATTGGTGAATTCGATGATCCTAATGCCTTAATTTCATATTTTATACTTAGGTGAGCGTAGGAGAGTGAAAGGAACGAGAAACGGGCCAAAAACGGAGAAAATGGGCCAACATACGAAATCAACATGGCCTGGACCTCCCCACACGGGCAAACCACACGCCCGTGTCTATTTGGCAGAATTGAAGCACAACTACACGGATGGACCACACGCCTGTGCCTATTTAACAGGCTTGACCATGGCCTGAAGTAATCGCACACGGGTGTGTCCCTACTGAGCCCAAGTTTAATCCAATTCGAAAAAGGCCAATTTTGAGGGTTCTTAGGCATTCTAAAGCCTATAAATACACCTTAGAGGAGGAGAAGAAAAGGACGCACAGGGAAGGAACAGGGAACTGCTCAAGGAAAACCGATTGATCTATCTCAGAAGCCGGATTCATCATCAAGATTGAAGATCTCCCCTCAATTTCCCTTCAGGAGTTTTGGGTTTTTCTTTATGTTTTGTATTCATTATTCTTCTGAAATGTTTACCTTTTTAGTTATGAACTAAAACCCCTAAATACCTAAGGGGAATGAAACATAAGACAGATCTTGTTATTATTATCCGAATTGTATGATAAATTTTGACTTATTCTTAATTATATGTTCTTAATTCTTGTTTTGATATTCCAGGATATTGATTCAAGTTAAGCTCTTATTCAAAGGAGGAATAGACCCTATCTAAGAGTACATTTGTCATAATAAGCGGAGTTGATTGCGCGTCTAGAGATAGGGTGACAAGATTTTGCCAGATTAGGGTGAAACCTAATAAAGGGATCCATAGATCTAGTTAATGCAACCTTAGGGAGTTAATTAGAAAGAGATTTCAATTATTCAACCTAGGGTTAGACGTTGTTAGTCTTGAGAGGGATATTAATATAACTTAGGGTTTTCTACGAATCAAGTCAAATGAATAAATCGTCCGATTCAGAGTCAAATAACAAGTGAAGTCTAGGTGGATTTTTCCTTAGGTATTGTCTTCATTCAATCGTTTTTCCAAAAGTAATTCCATAATTTTATTTTCTGTGAATTCTTAGTTTAGTTAATTAGTTAGTTAAAACAAACCCCATTATTCTTAGGCAAGATAATAAAAAGACAATCATTACTAGTACCTTTAGTTCCTTTGGGTTTTACAATACGGTCTTGCTAAAGCTATACTACTGTTCGATAGGTACACTTGCCTTCATCGTGATAATAGTTAGTGTCAATAATGATTCATTATAAATATTTAAAACCTGTCACGGATATGACGTATCAACCATTTTTTGAAGTTGAAAGCTTGATCAAAAGTTTTAAGAATTTTCATTGATTGAATGATGTGTCTGTATCAATTTCAAGCTTGAGTTGGAAGACCTAGTTGGGAACATTGGGGCTAAGTTAGTAAGACAAGTAGCTGCTAAAACTAATGACTTGGCTGGTGATGGAACGACAACTTCCGTTGTTCTTGAGCAAGGTTTGATTATTGAAAGTGTTAAAGTTCGTTCATTTATCTTCATATAATTATGTTTGGGGTACATGAGAGAACTTCAAAGTTAGACATTTCCATACTATTTGTGTTTAATTGCTAAGAGCTATTGTAATTCAGGTGGTGGCAGTCAGTGCAAATCCTGTCTTAATCACTAGAGGCATTGAGAAAACCACAAGGGCTTTAGTATCTGAGCTTAAGGCTATTTCAAAACAGGTAATCTTAATTCTCACCTGCTTTCATGTTTTCTATATTTTACTATTTGAAGGGAATATAATTAGTGTTCTATGGGGTTTAGGTTGAAGACAGTATAAAACTACAACACATACTCAATTCATCTAACAAAAATTTATCAACATAAGCAAGGATGTGGAGCTACTCCGTAAAAATGAAATTATTGATAATTTGTTAGGAAACGATGAAAGAGTTACCCAAATGTTTAACAAACTAGGGGATTCCTTTTATTATAGCCCAGAAGACTTCTACTATAAGGATATAGCTAATCAGGTGAACAAGCATTGCAAGAGAAACTGGAACATATGGAAGGTAAAATTGAAGAAAGATTATTTTAACACTCCCTGGTCACCTATATCATTTATCGGTAATTAACTTGGTGCAAATGAATGAACTTTATGATGTGTGAAAATGGTTAGTTCAAATTTTTAAAGTTTGCATATGCTATTAAATAAATGCTGAAATTTTTTATGTTTGGAATCTAGAAATTTGGAGTGCTATATACTATAAATTATGATGTTTGAATGGTAAATAGATGATGTTCAAATGCTAAAATTTATTAAGTTTGAAAGCTGGAAACTTAGAGTGTTATATGTTGTAAACCATGTTATCTGATTACTGAAACTTTAGGCATTTAAATGATGCAAATTATCATGTCTAAAGCTAGTATTTGGATAACTAAATATTGTTTTTTTTTTGGATAAATGAATTTAGCTTGACAGACTTGATCAACAGCTCGTTTGGAGCTTGGTATTCTCCTAAATTCTTATACAATTTCTTTCGTTTGAAATTAATGTATGTGCTATTCGGGATAAAAGAAAAATTGAATAGATTAAATGTTGAGTTAATTGTTGATGACCATTGTTAAGAATGCTCAATTTTAAGTATGAAATTGCTGAACTAAATATACTTAAATTTGTCGAGGAGATGGACTATTACTGATTGAAATAATAGGGAATTATGAAAGGTTAAATGCCAACTTTGGCCTCTGTCCAAATGCTGGACTTTTACCATTTAATTTCCTTGTTTAAAGATGTCTTAAACTTGCTAAAAATGGAACAATTGCATATTTTATTTATTTAATTAAATAAATGATACTGAGTTCTTTACCTTTTCTTCCTTGGTTGTTTTCTTGCATCTTTATGCTGGTATGAGTGATGGAATTAAGTGAAATTTTGGTGAAATTTCTAGCTATCGAGGGAGCTACTGAAGCATACATGCTGTCTAATTTCTTACCAATTTAGATGGTCTGATCGATAGTTTTTTATTGTTGTCCAAATAATAATTAAAGATCATATAAGTGATCAGGAAATTAAAATGGTCTGAACAATGTGAAACAAAATTGTTAAATGACAACTAATGATGTCCAAATGGATATGAATTTATGATGTTAGTAAGCTGAAAATTTAGGTGTTAAATGCTATAATTTATGGTGTTTGAAAGTTGTGATTTATGATATTGGAATGATGTATTTTAAGTTGTTTGAATGTGCTAAAGAGTTGATTTAATATAATGCCTAATGGTTGTTTATTGTTGTTCAAAGCATGATGAAATAAACATGTTAGGCATGGTTCAATACACGCCTTGTTGACCTGTAAGGTTGTCCAAAGTAAGACAAAATTTAGTTGTCTTTAAGATGTTTGAATGTGGTTGTTTGAATGGTTCTTCAATTTTTCCAAATGTGTCTTTAAGGTGCTTGAAAATGTCATATTAATGTTATCCATATATGATTTTGAATGCTGGAAATTTGCAGCATTTAATTTCCTACTTGAAATTGATTAAACCATGCTGTAAATGCAAAACATGTATATGTTGTTCACATGCTAAATTAACTGTTAGTGAGCTTAAAATTGATCTATTCGAATATGTTAAATTCATTGTTCAATGTGATGTTATTTATGCTAATGTATTGAGTATATTAAGCTGTGCAATTTGATGTTATATGTGGCATTAGTGTTGACTTGTTAATTGCATATTTTATTATTAATCTGATTTAGGGTTCTGAATTTAGAAGAACCTTATCTTATATAAGTTATCTACTTTCATAATAACTGGAATCTGATTCTATTATTTTGGTTGGTTCTTGCCTTCATATATCATTCATTTGCCTTCTTATGCTGGGCCTACAAGTTATTCAAGCACTTACTATAATCCTGGTGATTATCAGACAGCTGGAGGTTACCCAAGCAGTAGTTACATTCATCAGACTACCACATAGAATGGGAGCAATATGCAAATTATACTACTCAGCAGTATTCAAACTACACTCAAGATTCAAGTGGGGCTTATGCCACTAGTAATGCAGGTGCAAATTCTTTGTATTATCAGCAACATTACAAGAAATGGGCTAATTATTACAATAAAACGGAAGTTAGTTGTGCCCCTGGAACAGAAAATTTGCCTGTTGCTAGTACATCCACTCAACTACCTTAGGTGTCTCAGGTTCCCGGTGTTAATGGTGGATATCCCACTTCAAATAGCCAAGCCCCCACAATTTTTACTCCACCTTGGAGGCCAAAGTCTAGTTCATTTCAAACAGCATTGTCACAGGTTTGAGTTTTTTTTGAATGATGGTCCAGGATTAGCTGAATTCATGCATAGTGGCGACTTGTTTGAGCTAACTACTGATCTTAAAGTGTGCATTCTCTCATTATTTTGTTCTGTTTGTATTTTTTTAGATTTGAGGTGTAGTATGATAAGTGTGGTATTTTGTTTGATTGTTATTGATTAACTTTTTGTTTGATGGGATATATATTTATATCATGGATATTCTTCTTCTTCTCAATATTTTGATAATGAATTTTGGATGCTTCCACCAGATAAGATTTCATTGTTCCTAAGATGAAGGGTTTTGGAACTTTATAAAATATACTTCCTTTCTTTGAAATGAATTAAAGCATGCATTCCTATTGGGGTAAGTTTGTTACGAAGTTGGCTCCTTAGACTGACGTTCTTCTCTCTATGGTAAAATCGAGACCATTGTTAATTTTGAATCTAAAATTTCCTGAGGAATTAACCCTTTGTTGTGACTTTAAGACAATACATTATTGGCATAATTATTATTTATATACATTTTATTTTTTAGTTGGATGATGTTTTTTTGGCCTAGAGTTCTATCAAACCATAATATGTTTAGCCATGTTGTTATGATGTGAGTGTGATTAGTTCAAATTCCTTAGTTCTCGCTGCCAGTGAGAAGGTAGTTTTTTTTTAAAGGAGAATCGTTGCTCGTTCTTTTCAATACTCTACTGGTGGAATCCCACTTCTCTGCATTCTTTAACCAAAGAATGGAGTGATGTATGTACTGATAACAACATTTCTAAAGGATTTGCTTAAGCGGGTAGAAGGATAAGAATGGATTTGTGGCGTTTCTATGATATTTTAATTTCTTTTAATTTTTCATGACCTTTAGCGACGATTTTGGGAAAAGTGCCGCTAAAGGTCATGTTCTTTAGCGGCATTTGTGGGGAAAGCACCGTTAAAGGTCATGTTCTTTAGCGGTGTTTGTAAGGTAAGCGCCGCTAAAGATTATATTCTATAGCGGCGTTTGTGGGAAGGTCATGTTCTTTAGTGGGGTTTGTAGGGAAAGCACCGCCAAAAGATCATGTTTTTTAGAGGTGTTTTTGGGAGAAGCGCCGCTAAAAGTCATGTTCTATAGCAGGGTTTTTCTACATAAATGTTGCAAAATTTAGCGGCGTTATCTATAGTGGCATTTTTTGTGACGCTTATCAAAACACAACAAATTGTTTTAGCGACGCTTATAGGCCCAAAAAAGGCCGCTAAAAACCTGTTTTGCTGTAGTGTGTACTCTATCCAATGTTCATTCGGCTTAAGAATAACATTTTAAATCATAATTCTCAAACAATTTCATATCACCATTTTAGCAGTTTAACATCCACTAATACAATAATAATTCATTAGGCATTATATGTATAAAATTTGAAACCGAATGAACTTACCTAGGCTAAATTGCAGTAGTTGCAAAAGTTCAGAGACTATTCCGTTACTTTTCCTTTTCCTCGTATATCATTAGAATCTTGATCTAAAATATAATTTATTTCATTTATTAGCTTAAATTCCACATATTAATAAATTTTATAATTTGTACCCTTGTATTTACAAAAATTACACAATTGCTCCTAACTTTTGCACTTTATGCGATTTAGTCCCTTAACCCTAAAATCATCAAATTAGCCACTTTTTAAAATCACTACATCTAGCCGAATATTTAAGGATTCAAAAAAGTCCCTAAAATATCACTATTTCACAATTATACCATGAGATTTTAACATTTTAACAATTTAACCCTTTAACTAAAAAGTAACAAATACTTCAAACGCATCATTAACATAAAAAACAATCAATATCCATCAACGGAAACATTCAAAATTTTGAACAGTTTCAAAAATAAAGGTATGGGTTAGCTGGACCTAATTGTAACGATATCAAAAATATTAAATTCATTAAAAACGGGACTCAACAACTCACTCATGCAAGGACATACACCAGTCGAACCTCCAAGCTCTCCCTTCCCATTGTGTTTCGGCCAAAACATTTCCAAGTGAAGAAGATGATGAATTTTTTTAACTTTTCTTTTACTTAATTTCAGTTTATTTACAAAATTGCCATTATAACATGTTTTAATCAATTTTTTTAATCTCCATTACCGCCAACTAACCATTGGGATGGTTTAATTACCATATTAGACCCCTTATTTTAATAAAATATTAAACCGACGCTAAAACATCAATAACTATTAACTTTTACACTTTTTTATAATTTAGTCATTTTTCTTTAATTAGTTGTCTAAACGTTAAAATTTATTAACCAAAATTTAATTAGACCCTAATGACCTCGTAATATTATACAAATAATATTTACAAATCGACATGTTGGAATTTGTGGTCCCGAAATCACTGTTCCGTGACCACTAAAAAACGGACTGTTACAACTCTCCTTTAGGAGATTGCATCCGTGAAATTATTACCTTAAAATAAATTCGGATATTTAGTTCGAACGATCCCTTGATTTCCTAGGTAGCTTCTTCAGTATTGTGCCGATGCCACAAAAAGTTTACTAATGTTACCCGTTTATTTCAAAGTTCTTTTACTTCCTGAGCCAATATTCTCACTAGTTCCTTAAAATAAGTCAAATATGGCTACAGTTCAATCTCATTATGAGGAATCATGTGCGAAGCATTAGATATGTACAGTCTTAGCATTGAAACATGGAAAACATTATGAATCTTTTCAAGTTCAAGAGGCAAAACTAATCTATAAGCTACAAGGTCGATTCTTTTATTAATTTCGTACAACTCGATAAACTTCATACTCAATTTTCCCGTTCTGCCAAAACGCAACACTTTTTTTCACGGGGAGACTTTCAAGAACACTTGATCACCAACAACAAACTTAATATCTTTTCTTTTCAAATCTGCGTACGACTTCTAACGATCAGCTGTAGCTTTCAGACAATTTTAAATGGTTATGACCTTATCTTCTATTTCACGAATCAAGTCAGTCCCAAATAGTTTGGATTCGTTCAATTCAGATCAGTACAATGGTGTTCTACATTTCCTACCATATAGAGCTTCAAACAGTGCCATTTTGATACTGGATCGATAATTGTATTATAAGAAAACTTAGGTAACGACAAATATTTCTCCCTGTTACCCATGAACTCAATGATGCAAAACCATAACATATCTTCTAAAATCTGTATCACCTGTTCTGACTTCTTGTCACTTTGAGGATGAAATGCTATACTAAAATTGAGTTTAGTGGCCAGAGCATCATGAAATTTACTCCAAAATCTCGATGTAAACCTCGAATCTTGATCTGAAATAATAGATACCAGAACAACGTGTAATCTAACAATCTCAGACATATATAACTCCGCTAATATCTCAAGTGAATAATCCTGACAGGAATAAAATGAGCCGACTTGGTTAATCTATCAACAATCACCTAGACTGAATATTTCTTACTCGGAGTAATAGGTAAACCAGATACGAAATCCATCGTGACTCGCTCCTACTTTCACTCAGGAATTATGACAGGATGTTCTAGTCTCGACTGTACCTAATGCTCAACTTTCACATGCTGACAAAACAAACATTTAGCTACAAATTCAGAAATTTCGTGTTTCATCCTTGGCCACCACTACAACTATTTCAAATCATAATACATTTTAGTACTACTAGGATGAACAGAATATCTACTACTGTGAGCTTTAGACATAATGTGTCGTTTCAAATCCAGGTTATTTGGAACACATAGTCTACCATGATAATCCAACATACCATCAATACCAATAGTGTTTTCAGTAGTTAAATCACTTTGAACTAAAATTTGTTTCATTGCTGATTTAAAGTCATCATTTTGCAATTCCCATATTCATTGAAGAAGCAGTGGCTTAGTCTTCAATTATGCTAAAATAGAACCATTTTCATTCAGAGTTAAATGAACATTTAACGCTCTCAAGGCAAATAATGATTTCTAATTAAGTGCATCTGCAACCATATTAGCTTTTCCCGGATGACAATCAATAACCAGATCGTAGTCTTTTAATAACTCTAATTGTTGTCTCTGTCTCAAATTTAGTTCTTTTTGAGTCATCAAATATTTCAAGCTTTTGTGATTAGTGTATCCGTGAAAATTTTCACATTATAGATAGTGACAAAAAATTTTCAAAGCGAAAATAACCGCGGTCAATTCCAGATCATGAAACGGATAGTTTCTCTCATATGACTTCAACTGTCAAGAAGCATATGTTATTACTTTCCTAGTTTGCATTAAAACACTGAGAGATGCACCGCTATAAACAACATATACTTTCCTGGATTCAGGCTGAGTTAATACTGGGGCTTCAGTCAACATGTTTTTTAGTTGATCGAAACTTTGTTAGCCCTTATTAGACCAAACAAAATCAACATTTTTCTATAACAGTCTAGTTATCCGCGATGCAACTATCTAGAAGTTTTAACAAAATGACAGTAATAACCTACTAAACCTAGAAAACTTCGCACCTCTGAAATATTCTTTGGAGCTTTTCAATTAACAATAGCAGAAATTTTACTCGGATCGACTCGAATCCTATCCACTGATATTATGTGTCCCAGGAATCCAACCTCATGAAGCCAAAATTCACATTTACTGAATTTTGCATACAATAGTTTTTCTTGTAAAGTCTGTAACACGATTCTTAGGTGTTGAGCATGTTAGGATTCTGTTTTAGAATAGATCAATTTATCGTCAATAAACTAACTTCTATCCAAATGGGATTGAAAAGCCCAATTCATTAAATTCATAAAAGCAACAGGGGTATTCATTAATCTGAATGGCATTAACAGAAACTCATAGTGGCTGTAACGAGTTTGGAAAGCAATTTTTGGTACGTCACAATCTTTAACCCAAAACGAATAATATCATGATCTGAGATTTATTTTCAAAAAAACTATTGCACCTTTATCTGATCAAATAAATCATCAATATGTGGTAGAAGATGTTTATTTTTAATTGTAACTTTATTCAACTATCTATAGTCAATGCACAATCTCAACGATCTGTCTTTCTTTTTCACGAACAATACAGGTGCACCCTAGGAAGACATACTCAGCTGAATAAACCCTCTGTCTAATAAATTTTGCAACTGTGCTTATAGCTTTTTTAACTCAACTGTTGCCATACGATATGACGATATCGATATCGGTGCGGTTCTAGGTGCTAAATCAATAACAAACTCAACTTCACGCTCAGGTGGCAAACCCACTAGCTCTTCAGGGAACACATAAGTAAGCTCATTAAAAATTGGTAACTGATCTAATTTCAACTCTGAATCTCGGGTATCAAGTATATATGCCAGCTACCTTTACGTATCAGTTCCTGTGCTGAAATAGTTAAAATAACTCTGGCAGCACTACTCGATCTATCAGATTCAATTGAGATCATCTCACCCGTTTGACATTTCAAGTCACTCCATTTCTATCTACAGTTAACTACAACATCTTGTAATATTAACCAATCCATACCTAGAAAAATATTAAATTCCCAAAAGGGTAATAACATCAAATCAGCAGGAAATTCATAACCCTTAATTTTCAGTAGATACTTACAACAAATGAAATTGACTATCACACTCTAACAAGTGGATTATTAAGTCAATTCAATAGGTAAATTCTTATATGTTACTAATTTAATGCAAATACAAGAGTGGGTTGACCCAGGGTCAATCAGTGCATACATAGTAACGTCAAAGAGATAAAATGTACCAGTAATCACATCAAGCGCAATAGCTTCGTCTTTGGCTCGAATAGCATACGTCTGAGTAGGCGCTCTAACTTCTGACCGGGCAACTGTGTCTTTCGTTCCCGTATGAGGAGTTCTATTTTTACTGCTCTAGCTAGGACGTCTACCTTTCTAAGACATTGATGTTTGCTTTTCAATTTTATCCTTGCTATCTCCTGCTAATCTTGGACAGTTTTGTGGAAAGTGATTAGTCGAACCACATCTAAAACATGCTCCCTATTTAGTTCTGCATTCACCAGTATGAAGTTTTCCGTAATGTTCACAAGCTGTCTTCGGAGCATTTTGAACACCACTCACACTATCAATAGGCTTTTTTTGAGACTTTAAATCATGTTGAACCAACTTACTTTTACTCAGATACTCTGATGTTGAAGTGGCACGACTGAATTCTTCTCTTGTTTTCTTTTACGGCGATACAAAAAACAATTTAGAGGAACTTCTTTTATTAAATTCTCAGGCCCATCTATCTCTTTACATCTTTTGATTATATACTTCTTCCATTTTTTGTGCATGATTAGATAAAACAACAAATTCTCGAATATCATTTTCTCCAATCATCATTCTAATATCTTCGTTGAAGCCATCTTTAAATCAGATACACATTTCTTCTTCAGTAGGCACAATATTACAAGCATATTTGATGAGATATATGAATTCTCTCTCGTACTCATCTACTGATTTATTTCCCTACTTCAATTCGATAAATTCTATTTTCTTTTTATCCAGATACTATTTGTCGACATATTTCTTCTTAAACTCTGACTGAAAGAAATCCTAAGAAATTTTATCTCTTTATACTACTGTTGTCAACGTAGTCCTCCAACTATATGCATCCTCTTTCAATAACAAAACAACACATCTAAGATAGTCGTTAGGATAAAAAGTCGTTTCCTCAAATACCCACAAAATATTTTGAAGCCATTACTCAGCTTTAATAGGGTCATATTCCAATCTACCCCGAAATTCTTCAGCACCACACTTTCTATTTTTTTCATCCATGGTCATCGACTAGATTCAGTCATATAAGGATGTGGAGGTGCCATAGGAGGTATAACAGGGGGTGGAGATTGTTGAACCACAGAATTAGTTTGCATAAATTCAGTAAACCATTGATTTATAAGCACGAAGAACATATTTTTAATCTCGTTTTCAGATACTTATGGAATCGGAATACTATGACTCATTCCATGTTCCGAAGTCAGTACATTGCTATTAACCTCATTGGTGTCAGAAAGATCAGATTTAGCTGACATATTTACAATCTATAAGAAAAACATGGGTTAGATCAAATTAATCACATCACACTATCACATGTTTATATTACATGTAATTCTAGACTTCTAACACGCTACGTTCAGTCTGAGAACCAACTAAATCGTAACTCTAATACCACTTGTAACACTGCTTACCCGTATTCAGTGCCAAAATAGGGTACGAGGCATTTCTGGACTTACATCACAAGCGAACATACAAATCGAGTAAAAAAATTGCATCCAAATTAAAACCACTTATATTCAATCATAAAGTCCCTAATACGAGCCTACGACTCTCAAAACATGCTTCGAAAATTGTTCGGGACTTAACTGAGCACTTAGAAAATTTTTACAAAACTTAAAATTTTTTTGCCATGTACAGGGGACACACGCCCGTGTAGTTTGGGACACACCCGTGTGGGCAGGCCGTGTGATCACACACGCTCGTGTCCCTAACCCGTGGAACTCTCAATTTTGTAAAGCATGAACAAATTAAGGTCATATGGCCAAGTCACACGCCCGTGTGCTAAGTTGTGTGGTTAATTAATTTTCATAAATTAGGTGCAGACTTCACACGGTCAGGACACACGCCTATGCTTGAGACCGTGTCCCTCACACGGCTAAGACACATGGTTGTGTGCTCAATTCTGAGCATTCTGTTTCTCAAAATTAAGGTCCAGGGGAAACACGGTCGAAACACATGCCCATGGGGCAAATCGTGTGTCACACACGGTCTAGACACACACCCGTGTGTCTACCTGTGTAGACAAAATAAAGGCTATCTACCAAGCCATTTGTCACCCTCATTTACACTTACACACACACAAGTTGAATGGCATAAATCATGGTATACTTAGGCAACCAAAACATCTATAATCAAGGTTAGAGCATATCATTTTGTTATCACACATGACATACTTACAACATCATATTCTATCAAGCCAAATCATACCAAATTCACATCCATAAGTACCAACACAAATACTTTTATCATGCATAATTCTTTTTAGATTTCCTAGCATACCAATGAGCCAATCTTAACCATGCAATGACAAAACCATTAAGCCACATTCAACCATTTACCAAGCACTTATAAACCACATCACACAAGAGATAATTGCACATGCATGCATATATAAATGTATATAAGCTTACAACTAATTCAACCAAAATGAGTCACATTACATGGCCAAATACCACATCAAGCCTTTCGCAATTACGAGCCAATACATTTGGCCAAATTCATAATGACACATATAACAAATTAACCAAGTCTCTATACATGCCATATACTTACCTCGGTTCCAAAAAAGGGCCAAAGGATCTATTTGTCAATTACTTTATTTTTCCCCCAATCTAGACCCGAACTTCATTTTTATTGATCTATAATACCACATTTAACTTATTTAATCATCACATTATTCAATTCAGCCCAAAAACACATTATGACAAAATTTACTTTTGTGCCCCTAACTTTTCAATATTTTACAATTTAGTCCCTAGGCTCGTAAAATGAATTTCTTTCAATTTCATCACAACCCAAGCCTAGTCAAATATTATTTGTACTCATAACAGCCCACATTTTTCCTTTATTCACACTTTTCTACACATTTTATAGACTTTTACAAATAAGTCCCTATTTAACGTTTTTATTGAAAATCAATTTACAAATGTTTAACTAATAACGAACGTGCATTTTCTACCACAAAATATCAAAATATAAACATATTCAACATGGGTAAAATATTAGAATTTAAATTTCTTTCAAATTAATCCTTGAAATAGCTAAATCAAGTTACAACAATCTCAAAAATATAAAAATTATTAAAAACGGGACAAGAACGGACTTACAATCAAGCTTGAAAGTCTGGCCAAAACCCTAGCTATGTCTTCCTTGTGAATTTTGGCTATGGGGGGGACGAAATTGAGAAGATGGACATCTTTTATTTGTTAATTTTGTCCTTATTAGCCAAATTACTAAAATACCCTTAATGCATAACTTTGAAATTTCACCTAACCATGTCCATTTTTGTCTATCCTAAGGTATAATGGTCTAATTGTCATTTAAGGGCCTCTAATTAAAAGTTCATAATAATTAGACACCTTTAACTTATAGAATTGAAGTTTTTCACCTATTGCAATTTAGTCTTTCTAGTCAAATTGGGCACTCAATTGATAAAATTTCTTAATGAAATTTTCACACAGTTATTCTATCATGCCATAGGCCTTAAAGAAATAATAAACCAAATATTTCTACTTTAGATTTGTGGTCCCAAAACCACTATTTCGATTTGACCCAAAAACAGGCTGTTACACCACTAAACGTAACACCTTTCACTCCTCATCATCGCCGAATTAGGGTTACGAGATGCTATGGCACGTTAACAGTTCAAAACAAGTAACATTAAGTCATTAAGATAAACGTTTAACTAAAATAAAATAAATAAACAAAATTCAATCATAGCATACTTTTACAAGGCTGAAAATGAGCTTTAGGAACCCTCAAAACAAGCCATTTCAAAACCTAAACTTTCCCAATAAGTTACCCCAATTGATATTACATTCAATTAACTTAAGAACTATTTAAACATTCAAAAACATATCAATTCAAACAACCTAAACCTTTTAACCAATATGTCATTCAAAGGCACCTCAAATCAAAACAAAACAGTTTAAGACAAAAGGTATGCTTTCATGCCACAAATATATAACATTAGCTACACATTTCTACCAATTTTAAACATATCAAAGTGTTTCTCCAAACCTTAACTATGCAAAAAGATTACAAATTAACCATAATACAAGTGAACACATAACATTACCATGCCATTCACATCTTAATCTTACAAGCAACCACACTTATGATAGGCCACATCATATATACATACCAAATCTCAAAACATTTGCATCTCAACCTATTACATGCACTATATGCCAAAAAAAATCCAAAAACTACCGAAATCAACTACATAGTGTGACTCGAAGGTTGATCTAATCCCCCATTCCACAAAATGAGATATACAAGAAAACAACAAGTAACACAAGTAAGCTTATAAAGCTTAGTAAGTTCGACGAATAAAAACGATAAATTTTACCAAACTAAACATGATATTTTAAACTATTAAAACTTAATGGTCAATATTTCCTGTTAGACACAATTCATATCTAATGAGTTTATACACTTCGAGTACAAGCTTCATTTGATAATTTCATAAGAGGCCTATCATATTCAAAACAAGTTACTACCAAGAATTCATGAATAATACTAGAGCATCCAAAAATTCAATACAATACTTTAATACGAGAATCACTACCTGATAAACGTTATATGGATATGAGTACACAGGTAAACTAACCAGAACACGTCAAACGCTTGTAAGAGCTAGTACAACTGAAAACATGCCTCAGCACCAAGTGCCTAGCCCATAGGCTATACATCCACCTCGAAACACACCAGTATTAGGATAGTATAACCCGATGGTTTGTAACAAATGCTAATCCTCGGTATACTTAGGGAATAACTGTAAATCATGTAACATCCTCCTCTCCATTAATCCCATCTAACATGCAATATAATCCATTTGCATACCAATTGTACTCTATCCAACGTTCATCTAGCTCAAGAATAACATTTTAAATTATATTTCCCAAACAATTTCATATCACCATTATAGTAGTTTAACATCCAAAAATACAATAATAATTCATTAGGCATTATATATATAAAATTTTAAATTTCATATATTAATAAATTTTAAATTTTGTACCATTCTATTTACAAAAATTACACAATTTCCCCTAACTTTTACACTTTACGATTTAGTCCCTTAAACCGAAAATAACAAAAATTAGCCACTTTTGAAAATCACTACATCCAGCCGAATATTTAAGGCTTCAAAAAAGTCCCTAAAATATCACTATTTCACAATTATACCATGAGATTTGAACTTTTTAACAATTTATTCCTTTAACTAAAAACTAACAAAAATCACTTTACAAAACAATCCAAAATCACAACCAATACTTCAAACTCATAATTAACATCAAGAAAAATCAATATTCATCAATGGAAACATTCAAAATTTTAAACAGTTTCAAAAATAAAGGTAGGGTTAGCTGGACGTTATTGTAACTATCTCAAAAACATAAAATTCATTAAAACAGGACTAAAAAACTGACTCAAGTAAGGACATACACCAGCCGAATGTCCAAGCTCTCCCCTCCCATGGTGTTTCAGCCAAAACAATTCCAAATGAAGAAGATGATGATTTTTTTTTAACTTTTCTTTTACTTAATTTCACTTTATTTACAAAATTACCATTATAACATGTTTTAATCTCCATTACCACCCACTAACCATTGGGATGGTTTAATTACCATATTAAGCCCCCATATTTTAATAAAATATCAAATTGGCACTAAAACATCAATAGCTATTAACTTTGCACTTTTTACAATTTAGTCATTTTTCTTTAATTAGTTGTCTAAACATTAAAATTTCTTAACCAAATTTTAATACGACCCTAATGACCTCATAAATATTACTTTTATAATATTTATGGGCTGGCATGCCAGAATTTGTGGTCCTAAAACCACTGTTCCGTCACCACTGAAAAACTGGCAATTACGTTATCATTATAAAAAAAATTATGAATTAGGTTTGAAATTGTTAGGTATTAAGCTTAGATCATGATAAAGACTAAATTGTAAAGTTAAATAAGCTTGTTAGTTAACTTTGTAACATTAGAGATTAAATTGAATAAGTGAAAAATATATTATGAAATTATGTTATGAATTGGAAGTATACGGTCCCTGATGAAAGAATGTGAAATTAGATTTTTATTCAAAGCTAGATACTGAAAAATATGCATATTCCAAGTATAGAGATTAAAATGAATAAAATGAAAAATAAGAATGGATTTAAAAAGGGGATTAACTAAGGTCATGCGTCTCATAGCATCATTGTTATTGAACCATTGAATGGTTATTATATGTTAATTCATGACATTGATTTGGTATGTACATATGCATATAATTGTATAGAGTAAGAATTGGAAAAAAGTGGAGCTTGTAAATGAAAAGCTAAAGTTGTGAAATAAACCTTGAAAGATTTACTCATTTTATGTTTCAAAAGTTAAGTTCTTATGGAACTTATTATCCTTCCTTGTTCGATAGGTAAGTGTCACTTAAGCACAATTCGAAAAACTTATAACTCTCACCCAAAAAATACAGAAAAACTATTATATAATTGCTCTTAAATTAATTCACTTTAAAAATTGGTGTGTCTCGAGACTTATAATTAAAGTATTTGCATGGCTTCCAAAGTTAGTAACCATTTAACAAGACTTGACAATTGAACTACCATACTTTTGCAATCTTCATTGCCCACCATTTGGGTTGATTTACGGTTGATTCTTCATTGTTGTTGCTTTTCAAAAAGCTCTTTTGAATAGTGTAGTAAAAAAGTATGATTTGTTAATTTTTAGTGTTTTATATTTAATTGTTGTAAAAAATTATGGTTAAAGATTAAAATATTATTTTTTTGAGTTAAAAATTAATTAAGTTATATAGTATTTAAATGATCTAATATAATAATACATGAAGTATATACTTTAAATACCTTTTAAGTAATTAATATAAATTATTTTTTAAAATTAATTGTACATAAAATATTTCAAAAAATTAAATTTTTAATATGATTTTTACACAATTTGAGCTACAAAATTTTTAATGAAAACTTGTGTACTTTGGGTTAAGCAATTTAAGTTTACAATTTGACTAAGAGAAACTTAACAGATTGGGTTGAGTTTTATTATTTATTAATCAATTATAAACAAAACTAAATATAATATAATTATGAACGTTGTGTTTTTAGGATGATATGAATATAGTATCAATTATGAACATATAAAATTTAAAAGCATTTTAAATACCATCATGTCATAGAAAAGGTAAACAAAAACCAAATATCGGAAAATGCATTAAAATCCTAATTTATATATTTGCGAATATACAATATGTTTTCTATAAGATTCAACATATTTTGATTACAAATTCACAAACGGAAATACTAAATTTGAGGATTCTAATAATGTTATTTAATTTGGATTCATATCAAAGAGAATAGTAGATTTGTATTTATAAACTTGTTAATAATAAAACAAAGTAAATTTTGATAATGAATATTCAAGGCTTTATATTCGCATAAAGTTCATTATTAATTGTAATAAGAATATTATCTAAATTTACGATATTCAAACTTATAGAATTCAATCTATTACTTTCCAATTTGTATAATGATACATAATGGTATTCAAAATATTTAATAAATTAACATACACTCAAAATTTTAGATAATGAGTTGTAAACTTTTCGGTGTTATTCATAATTGTAGATTTTCATAGTGATGCTTAACTTACTCACAATTTTGTACCCGTTAGTGTAAAGGAAAGCTAGGACTGTGAGCACACATTTTTCCTAATTATTCTTTTGGAGCTAAAACCAGTGATAGCCTCATGGGAGTCACTTTCGGATTTAGCTGTTACACTAATAAAAATCTTTTCCGTAGAAATCACCGAATAAAAATAATTTCTAAATAGTAGTAAAGAGTAGTAGGGTCGACTCCACAGATGTTTAGTAAAGAGTAGTAGGGTCGACTCCACAGGGATTTGTGATTATGATCAACTTTCGTGTTTCTCTTGTGAACATAATTTTTGTCGTGCCGATAATCATGGCAAAAGACATGCCCACGACTCCAAACGACTTACTGATAAATAAATAAATTAGGGGAGTTTTGAAATGACTAGAAATTAAATAAATGAAATAGCAGAAATAAACAATTCAATAAATCAAAAATTAAATTAAATTGGGAAATAAATTCGGATTTTGTAGACAGAGTTATAAAGCCTTAGCCTTAGACTTAGTGGATTCTGGTTTTTGAGTCAATCCTCTAAAATTAGTTTTCTTCTCCAAACAATAAGCTGATTATAGCGGCTAAGAACATCCTAACCGCCAATTCTTCCTCTTGTAGTTGATCTCGATACGCCTCGAAAACCAACCCTTACCGATTGTCTAACCGCGATATACGCGTTCACAATTCAAGACCCGGACAGCCTTGAAATTTGAAGAACCATACTTGGATTAACGATCTCAACCGCGTGGAACGTTTAAATCCGATCACAATCTCCCTTAACTTGTTGATGGGAATCTGAATATAGCATGATCGAATCGTCTTCCCAACTGTACGCCAAAATGACTGCAACCCAACACGTTTTTTGAATTGAAATTGAGTTAAAATTTAACGGATCAATTTGTCAATCCCGATATTCCGGAGAGATGGTGAATATCGATTTGAAGGATTTTTAGTGCGGATACAATTTCTCACGATTCTTGACCAAAAAGAATATCGGCCTAAAGCTAATTTGAATTTAGTGAAGCATGAATTTAATTATGCTTTAGTTGGTTATGGAAGTGTATTTAAATGGAAATAGTGATAGATGAAAGAGGGAGGGCTTGGGAAACAATTAAGCCAAAATTTGAAATGGACACAAAAGTTGGCAGAATAGCTGCACTTCTTTCACGCAAAATAAGAAAGGAAACAAATTTCCTATTTAATTTCCAACCAAATCAAGGTGTGCCTTTTCAAGTGTACCATACCACCTATTTATATATAAACCATATACTAAAATTAGGCTAGTTCCACCTACCCACTAATTACATGAAATAATATTAGATTTTATTTTCTAAATTTGGCTTTTACAAGTTCAAAAATCTAGCCAACCACTAAAATGTCCCAAATTTACGATTTGACCCCTCTTCTATTTCTCATGCTTAAATTTATCCCTTTTTTGCTTGTCTTTGATTTACAGCATCCGAATTTCATTCCTAACAATATTTAAACATAAAAATCACCAATTAGCAGGAATTAATTCAAGAACAAGTCGAGTTGAGCATGTGAAATATGTAAAATAAACAATCTATTAAATCCCCCCACTTAGCTTATGTTTGTCCTCAAGCATACTGTTCATTCCTAATTAGAAATTATTCAGTAACTTATCAAAAATCAAGCATCTTTTCTACAGCCATGATCAATGCAAACAATTACGCAAAAAATGAATAAGTGCTCAAATACGTAGTTTGATCAACAAGTGTCTATAAAATTTAAATATGTAAATTAAATCATTTGCAAAGTATTATTCTTAATTAATTATGCAGTAAATTTGGGATGTAGTCAAACCTTTTTATGCGAATTAGGATGATAACCCAAGCACCCTACCCTGGTTACTCAATTTGACATGTCTCTAAATAGACTATTTTACCCTACTCATGGCAGCTCGGTTAGTGGAATGTTTGCAAGTTTTTGGTTCATCACTCTAACCTTTTTACTCGAGATGAAATGACAACCCAAGCACCTCATCTCGGTTACTAAATTCGGTCACTTTTCTGAAATCTTCACTCATAACTTGAGCCCTCTTTATTTCTTCTTCTTTTTGTTTTTAGAAATTATTTATTTACAAGTAAATACAATAATCATACCAAGCAATTATAAACAGTCAATTTTCATGAAACAATCCAATTACATATATCAACTTTAAAACACACATGTTGATTAAACTAGATATTTGAACTCTTTAATTTAAGAATTACACAACTATCTAAATTGACTAAGCAATGGAATTAGAGGCTCATAATTAACGAATAATCCAGCATAAGAGTTAATAGATGTGAAAGAAAAACATGTAGCAAATGAAAGTTAACCATGCATACTAACTAGTTCAAATCCCCCTACTTAACTGATGCTTGTCCTCAAACATGTTTTATATGAATTAAAGTATAGTAACTCAAATAGCAAGCATAGATAAAGGTTAAGTATACTCCCTATGTGTTTCTAATGTCATTGTCACTATTGGGAGTAATGACTTTGTAAGATGTCAAGGATCGTGGAGACTTGGGTTTCCATTGTTTCAAGTCGAGCTTCGATTCAGCTTAAATATGCCTCTACAGATGAAGGAGGCTACTCCTCTTGCTCCCTAGTAGTGAAATTGGGATGTTGGCAAAAGATCCTATTATTGCGAGCTGTTTGTGTACCTCAAGGAACAAAATGATACGTAGTAGGGGTGCCAACAAGCAAACCCATAAAATCCAAACAATACTCATCTAGATTATCCATAGTATATGCACATGTTAAGGATGATTGATGTGCTTGATAAGTTTTATATTTATGATTGATCGTACTTGAAAACTAACTATTATCACGATAAAGGCAAGCGCACCTATCGAACAGTAGTAGAGCTTATAGCAAGACCGGAATATCGAACCCACAGGAACTAAAAGTACTAGTATTAACCTTCTTTTTATTATCTAGCCTAAAAATAAGGGGATTTGCTTTATCTAAAATAATTAACTAAACTAAGAATGTACAGGAAGTAAATTGGGGAAATACTTTTGGGAAAACTGATTGATTTAGACAATACCCAAGGAAGAATCTACCTAGACTTCACTTGCTATTTGACTCTGAACTAGACGATTTATTCACTTGACTTGATCCATAGAAATCCCTAATTTATATTATTATCTCTCTCGAGACTAACAACGTCTAACCCTAGGTTGATTAATTGAAATCTCTTTCTAATTAAAACCCTTAGTGTTGCATTAACTCGATCTATGGATTCCCTTATTAGGTTTGACCCTAATCTGGAAGATTTATGTCGCCCTATGTTTAGGGGTGCAATCAAATCCACTTAATTATGCTAGATCTACTCTTAGACAGGCACTTTTGCTCCTCTGAATAAGCACATCAATACTTAAATAAATATCCTGGAATATTAAAGCAAGAATTAAGAACACATAATTAAGAACAAATCAAGTATTTATCATATAATTTAGAAAATAGTAACAAGATCCACTTAGGTTTCATTCCCCTTAGGTATCTAGGGGATTTAGTTCATATGTGTAAAAGAAAACATCTCAGAAGAATAATAATAACAAAACATAAAGAAACCCAAAAACCCTTGAAGGGAATTGAAGGGAGATCTTCAGTCTTGAAGGAGAATCCAGCTTCTGAGATGGATCAATCGGCTTTCTTCAAGTAATTCTTTACCTCCCACTCCGTGTGTTCTCCTCTAGGTGCCCTATCGGGTGTTTATATAGGCTTTAGAATGCTTCAAAACCCTCAAAAGTGGCCTTTTCCGATTAGAACTAGACTTGGGCTTGACAGGGACACGGCCGTGTGCCACGCAACCCGTGTGAGGAAGTCCAGGCCATGTTGATTTTCCACGTTGACCCATTTTCTTTATTTTTGTCCCGTTTCTCGCTCTTTTTACTCTCCTATACTCACCTAAGTATAAAACATGAAATTAAAGGATTAGGAGCATCAAATTTCACAAATCTAATGATAATTCATCCAAAAATGTGCTGAGCATGGGATAAAAATATGCTTAAATTACGACTTATCAAATACCCCCACGCTTAAGCGTTTGCTTGTCCTTAAGAAAAATCTTCAATTCACAATCAAGAATTCATTTTTTTGCAACTTATAATTCCTATCAATAATATCTCAAAATAATCCATAAGTAATCATACATTGAGAATTCAATTAGAAGAACATCAAAGTTTCAAACATTCCAAGTTGAGCATTTTATCACGAAAACATAAGTGTCTCCTCTCATCTAAGTAATCACCTTTGATTCAAAATATTACAGAATTTAACATCCTCACTAAAGATTCACTCAAATCACTCGAGGTGTTTAAGGACAACAAATTTAGCACTCAACAGTTAATATGAAAAGTTATTACCATAGGCTTGCGTGAAAATCAAATCTCCACCACTATATATTGAGATGATACATCAATCAAAAGGTCTTTAGAGGGTTGTAACGTGGCTTTGGTTAGGGGGTATGGTGACAAGCTGAAAGAGAAGGTTAGAATCGAGATTGAATTGAAATTTTACCTAACTAGAAAAATACTAAAACTGACAAATTACATTCTTAATTAGATGATCCTAGAATTGAGCTTTTCTTCATGGATAACATCATTTTAATCCAAGCATTTCATAATTTCGTAATATGCTAGATGACAAATCTCAATTGCAGCAACTTCGTTTTTTTTAAAGAATAAATCAAGTAACATAGAACTTTCCTAACTATCAAAAATAAAAACATAGCTAAGCAATTTATTCAAATCAAATCTCGACAAAAATAGGGATCAAATTAATTGAGGGGATTTCAACAAAAATGGGTTATGGGTTAATATTGAGGGTAAATCAATGAATGGCTTGTTAGGCTCAAGGGGGTTCACTAAGGGTTAATTATGAAGTTAGACTTTTATGAAGTGAATGGGTTAAACCTAAGTGCCTTTATCATCTCGACATATCAAATCAATGGTGTGGTCTTGACATGCATAATCGAAGCAAGTTCTAGAATAACAAATCAATATTGACGCACTCATAGCAACAATAAAAGTGAGCATGAAAGAAATAATATATGCTCTAAAGGCTCAAGATCTCACAAAAACTTTGGCTTTTTGATGTTAATCCCGTGAATTTCGACTTCAAGATAATACCTAAACTTGGGGAAATAACCTAGCAATTTTTAATTCTCAAAATCAACTTATCATGCTTGATTCTCTAATTACTTAAAGTTTAAACAATCAATGCATAAATGCCTATGTTTTAATTCAAGACATATCAATAAAAATCATAAATTAATCAAAATTCATTCTAATAGTGATATGAGTGAGTCACGTGAGAAAAGATAAAATTTAAGGATTTTTCTGATAATGATAGAAATAACCCCCCCACACTTAAGATGTACATTGTCCTCAATGTACAAAGATAGATTTATTGAAAAATATAGATATAAGATCATAAGATGGGGAGAGAAGTGAAACTTCCTGAATGTTAAATGGAATCCTTGAATTGGAGTCATGTAAAGTAATCAGCTAAGGCAAGGGTGAGATTGGAGGAGGATACTCCAGTGGTGGTAGAGGTTGTTAGTCCACAAATACTGTGCCAAAAGAATATTATAACTGGTGGTAGCTATGGTCATGGTCGAGCAGGGCATGGTAGTCGCGGAGGACCTTTTCTAGTGGAATTGCAAATTCCTAAGTAATAGTGAGCTTTGGAGCTCTTCATAACTGCGATAGAATCAATAATTATTTAGGAAATATAAGGTAGCATGATTACTCGTAAAGAAATGGCCAAAAATATAATTGCTTAATATAAATAGTAAATCCTAAAGATGAAGTAAAAATAGTATTAAAGAGAAATAAAATAAAAAGTAATTTAAAAATATAAATAAAGATAAAAGTAAAAAAATAAAAATAAAAAATATAAGTCTTCAAAAATCCTCATCGCCAGATGGTTCTCGAGGTGGGGGTGGCGATAAGATGTGAAGGTGCTGACAAATCTAATGTAAGGTTGCATCAATGTGATCAAAGCGCTGAAAACATTGCTGCTCGAATCGAGTGAGATGCTCAAAGATGTCAGAGAGTGAAGCAGCCGCATGAACTGGACGACGAATAGGTGGTGGCTGAGATGGTGGATCCTCGTGGGGTGGAGGGACATCATCAGTAATGTCCTCTGGGTCTTCCTGTTCGGCTGACTAGACGAGGCGGTACTGAAGAGGATCAAATCCACGTTGTTGCTCGATCATCCTCATATGGAGCATACTCGAGATGCCTTGTAAGGACATCTGACCGATGAGGGTGAGGGAGGATGATTGTGCTGCTGTGTTGAGGAGACCGAAGTACCTTGCCAGGCAAGTCACAAAAGGGCCGATAGAAAGGACTCCCTTCCTATGCCGCTCTGTCTGATGGCAAATGGCGAAGGCGATGAAATAAGCAAGGTTGAATATGTGCTCATGTGCCATGCTCCATAAAAAATAGGCGTCCTTAGTGTTGACGTCGCCGGTACACTCTTGCCGTCCTGTTAGGGTGTGGGCTAGGATGGCGTGTAAGTATCTCAGTGGTGGGGTGAGATTCGATGCCTTGGAGCTGCTAGGGTCATAAGTGGTCGAAGCAGGGATTAGGGCCTTCCAGCAATTTGAAGGAGAATAGTGGATATGGCGATGGAGACTGTCAAAGTTGTCGTCGTTCATGAACTTCTCCGTATATAGTCCTAATGCGACACTGAACTCAGGCACGCTCAATTGGCGAACTAAACCGCTGAGACGGAACTGGACCTTTCTGGGATCATCGAATTCTGTCATAACGGTTTGAAGGTGGAAGGTTGAACAGATTTCTAATATGAGCTCGAGATATGTTGGCTCGACAATCTCGAAGAAGAGCTCCCATGGGTCAGTAGTTAGGAGAGCTCGGACTGTGTCAGCGAGTTGGATCTGCTCTAGGGCGATCCAATCAATACAACGGCCCACACCTAGGGGTCGGGCCCGTAGTATCTGGAATAGTTCCTCCTAGAGTCCTGGTGGAAATTGGAGGAAGGGGTGTCGTATCTCATTAGTAGGACCCAAGGAGGATGCTATTCCTTTTCGCTTCTTCGAGGCGGGGACGAAAGTCTTTTTCCCACGAGTGTTTTTCATGGTGTGCGATTGATGAACGATGGTGGCGACGGTGGGGGTTTGTAGTGTGGAAAAAGAGAGAAGAAGGAAGGAATGTGTAGGGAAGGGAGGACAAGAGAGAAGATTTCGATGCGCATGGAGGAAAAGGGAGGAGAAAGGGTGGATTTTGGGGTGATGCTCGGAGCTTAGGTGGCGACGGCAGCAGAGAAAGCGGCTGTTAGGGTTAGGGTATTGGGGAAATGGATGATGAATAGTGGGGGTTTATATAGATATTGGGGTACATGGCCGTGGGGCACACCCGTATGCCCTTATTTCAGCCCATGTGTTTTTTTGGTTTTCATATTTGGGTGGGTTTGGAATTCGACCCACGCCCATGTTCTTTGGGCATGTTGGTGCACACGGTCGTGTCACACGGCCGTGTCCTGCTTCGTTCGCTTCTCCCACGCCCATGTATATATGCACATGCCCGTGTTCTTTTGACAGTTTCAACCACGGATGGTAGGCACGGGCGTGTCACATGCCCATGTCATTTTTATAGTTTTGACCACGGGTAGTGGGCACGGGCGTGTCACACGCCCGTGTTATTTTGACAGGATTGCCCACGGCCATGTCACACAGTTGTGGCAACGTATCGAATCCCGTGTTTTGGGAAAAATATTGCTCTGTTTTTACATGGCTATATCGCATAGTCATGTCGCCACTCGTGGTATGAGCACGGCCTGAGACACGCCCGTGTGCCTGGCCGTGTGGATTTGGAAAACTTGTGTTCAAGGACTCTGTTAATGATTTAGATGTTAAAAACTAAAATTGAAAGAAATCAAAACCGTTAGTACTTGGGTTGCCTTTCGAGAAGCACTTATTTATAGTCTAAGCTCGACTTACCTCGATCTCGCATAGTCATGGTGGTTCAAGGAGTTGACACTTCTCATTCCTTCTATCAATCTTATCAAAATAAGGTTTTAGATGGGAACTATTTACCTTAAAAGTGTCAAATTTGGAATAAATTACCTTGACTGTACCGTATGGGAAAATGTTAAGTACCGTAAAAGGGATTGCTCCATTAGGTTCAGAAGTGGTAATACGAGGGTCTGCTGCATCTAATAGTACTTTGTCTTCAACCTTAAGTTGATTTGATGAAACATTGAGTCCGTCATGGAGTGGTTTTGGCTTATCGTGTGTTCTCAATTTTTGTGTCCGCCATTCATCTAGTTCCTCGATCTGTAGCCTTTGTTCTTTATAGATGGGTCCTTTGTTGTTACTTGAACATGGCTCATGTATGCTCTTCGAACGTGTTTCCTGCAAAGAAGGTTGCACCAAATGATCAGTATTAGTAGCATGATTTATACAACCACCCTCAATATTTGCTGTGTTACTCGGATTACGAGCTTGAAGAGATTGTTTCATCACCCACACGAAGTGTAAGTTCACCGTACCAGCATCAATAATAGTTCTAGCAGTTGCTAAAAATGGTCATCCTAAAATCAAAGGTATGTCACTATCCTCTTCCATGTCTAGAACAACAAAATCAATTGGGAATATAGATTTATCGATTTTGATAAGTACGTCTTCAATGATACCCATAAGAAATCTGATGGTTTTATCTGTTAGCTAAATGCTCATCCTAGTTTGTTTGGGTTTCCCAAGACCTAGTTGCTTGAACATTTTGTAGGGCATGACGTTAATGCTCGCCCCTAAATCAGCCAATGCATTATTAATATCTAAGCTACCAATTAAACAATGAATAGTAAAGCTCCCTAGATCTTTTAATTTGTTGGGTAGCTTATTCTGTATAATGGCTAAGCAAATTGCACTTAACTCCACATGCGATGCCTCATCCAACTTCCGTTTATTTTCTAAAAGCTACCTTAAAAATTTAACTGCATTTGGCATCTGCGAAAGAGCTTTAATAAATGGTAAGTTAATATGTAATTTCTTTAATAATTTAAGAAATTTACCAAATTGTTCATCCGTGTGGTCTTTCCTTGTCGTACTTGGATATGGCACACGAGGTTTATATTCTCTACTTACCGGTTTTTGTTCACTGTGGTCCACCTCATCCTTACATTTACTTACCACAAGTCATTTCCTCGAGTCCGGTTTAATTTTAACTAACCCTTCCTCATCTCAAATAGTAATCGCATTAAGTTGCTTCCTTGGCTTAGTTTCAGTATTACTCGGCAAACTACCTTGTGGTCGGTCAGAAATCAATTTAGCAAGCTGGCCTATCTAAGTTTCAAGCCTTTGAATCGACGCTTGTTGATTCTTAAGTGTTGTTTCGGTATTCTGAAAATGATTTTTTGACACCGAGATGAATTTCGTTAGCAGCTTCTCAAGGTTCGGCTTCTTTTCCTACTGATAAGGTGGTTGTTGAAAACCTAGGGGATGTTGTGGCCTTTGATTTCCTTGTCCACCCCATGAGAAGTTGGGATGGTTCCTCCAACCTGCATTATAAGTGTTACTGTATGGGTTATTTTGAGGTTTAGAATTATTATTACCCATATATTGAACTTGTTCCCTCTCGGTGCTAGGGTTGAAGGATTGATATTCTGTGTGTACTCCTCCTCCATTTGAATCGTACCTCATCACTGGATGTACCTGAGTAGAACCATACAAACCATCAATCTTATTATTTAATAGTTCTACCTAGTTAAATAGCATAGTAACGCGTCGAGGTTGAAAACACCGGCTGTTTTTCTCAGTTTTGTTCTCATAACTTGCCACTGATAGTTATTCAGTGACATCTCTTCAATAAATTCATAAACCTTTTCAGGTGTTTTGTTGTTTAAAGTTCCACCGGCAACTGCGTCAATGAGTTGTCTTGTTGAGGGGTTCACATTCTTGTAAAAAGTCTGAACCTGCAGCCATAGAGGTAACCCATGGTGAGGGCATCTTCTTAATAGGTCCTTGTATCTCTCCCATGCATCATACAGGGTTTCTAGATCCATCTGTACAAAAGAAGAGATATCATTCCTTAGTTTAGCCGTTTTAGCAGGTGAAAAAAAATTTAGTAAAACTTTTTTGGTCATTTGTTCCCAAGTTGTGATTGACCCTCCTGGTAACGAGTTTAACCACTGTTTAGCTTTGTTCCTTAATGAGAATGGGAACAACCGAAGGTGAGTGGCATCGTTAGAAATGCCATTGATCTTAAAAGTGTCGCAGAATTCCAAAAAATTTGCTAAAAAAGTGTTTGGATCCTCGTCCTGCAAACCATCAAACTGAACAAACTATTATATCATTTGAATCGTGTTAGGTTTCAGTTCAAAATTATTTGCAGCAATAGCAGGTCTAACTATACTCGATTTAGCTCCAGTTAAAGTAGGTTTAGCATAATCATACAGCTCCTGTTAAAGTAGGTTTAGCATAATCATACATAGTACGAGGAGCAGGATCCTGATTTATTGGGTTTGCAATAGCCATAGGAGGTAACTGATTATTTTGATTATCAGCCATCTCCTCGGTTGTGATTTGAATATCGTCCTCTTGCTCTTCCTCTATGTATCGTAGGCTTTGCCTTATTTCTCTTCGGTTTCTGCGAGCTGTGCTTTCGATCTCACTATCAAAAAGTAATGGTCTTGAGGATTTCTTCTAGTCATAAACTATAAAAACATGCCAGAAGTAAATAAAAGAAAATTTAATAATATAAACAAAATTAAAATAAAATTTAACTTGCAATAAAATAAATGGCTAAAGTAATAAAAATTAAGCATTCCTAATATCATAGTTCCCCGGCAATGGTGCCAAAAACTTGATGTGCTTGATAAGTTTTATATTTATGATTGAGCGTACTTGAAAACTAACTATTATCACGATAAAGGCAAGTGCACCTATCGAACAGTTGTATAGCTTATAGCAAGACCGTAATGTCGACCCTACAGGAACTAAAAGTACTAGTATTATCCTTTTTCTTATTATCTAGCCTAAAAATAAGGGGATTTTCTTTATCTAAACTAATTAACTAAATTAAGAATGCACAGAAAGTAAATTGGGGAAATACTTTTGGGAAAACTGATTGATTTAGACAATACCCAAGGAAGAATCCACCTAGACTTCACTTGCTATTTGACTCTGAACTAGACGATTTATTCACTTGATTTGACACGTAGAAATCCCTAATTTATATTATTATCTCTCTCGAGACTAACAACGTCTAACCCTAGGTTGATTAATTGAAATCTCTTTCTAATTAAAACCCCTAGTGTTTCATTAACTCGATCTATGGATTCCCTTATTAGGTTTGACCCTAATATGACAAATTTTTGTCACCCTATGTCTAAGGGTGCAATCAACTCCGCTTAATTATGCTAGATCTACTCTTAGATAGAGACTTTTGCTCCTCTGAATAAGCACATCAATACCTGAATCAATATCCTAAAATATTAAAGCAAGAATTAAGAATACATAATTAAGAACAAATCAAGTATTTATCATATAATTCAGAAAATAGTAACAAGATCCGCCTTAGGTTTCATTCCCCTTAGGTATTTAGGGGATTTAGTTCATATGTGCAAAAGAAAACATCTCAGAATAATAATAATAACATAACATAAAGAAACCCAAAAACCCCTGAAGGGAATTGAAGGGAGATCTTCAATCTTGAAGAAGAATCCGGCTTCTGAGATGGATCAATCGGCTTTCTTCGAGTAATTCCTTGCCTCCCACTCCGTGTGTTCTTCTCTAGGTGCCCCCTTAGGTGTTTATATAGGCTTTAGAATGCTTCAAAACCCTCAAAAGTGATCTTTTCTAAGTAGAACTAGACTTGGGCTCACAGGGACACGGCCGTGTTAAAGTCTGCTAAATAGACACGGGCATGTAGTCTACCCCTGTGAGGAAGTCCAGGCCGTGTTGATTTCCCACGATGACCCATTTTCTCCATTTTTGGCCTGTTTCTCATTCTTTTTACTCTCTTATGCTCACCTAAGTATAAAACATGAAATTAAAAGATTAGGAGCATCAAATTCCACAAAACTAATTATAATTCATCCAAAAATGTGCTGAGTATGGGATAAAAATATGTATAAATTACGACTTATCAATGATAAATCGACTTCAGAGGGAAAAAGTTGAGAGGTTAAATTTGTAAGATATGGGCCAAGTATCAGTGGTCGAATAGAGCATAAAACAAAAAGAAAATTTTACGCAAACCAATATCGTAAATTAACTTTAAATTCAGAATGCATACACCACAAAAAAGAATAATTTTATTTTAGTTAAAATAGATGATGAATCATTTCAACCGGAATAGCTAAAAGCTAAAAAATGATGTATGTATCTTAAAGCGGATTCATGCACCAACAAGTCCTTAGAGGTTTTGGGATTATAAAGTTGATTCCCATAATGACTTAAAGTAGAATAAACAACATTTGCATCAAAATCACTTGATATATCCATTAAAGCAATATGGAAAAATCGTTTTGAACATCGTCAGGGTCAATGAAGCCCATGGCGACATTAAAATATAAAATAGACATCCTAAAGTCTTTACCAAGTAATCGAAAATAGACAACATTTTGAGTTTCAATAGTAAGTACTGCATTAATATTGAAGCTAAATGTTGTGTAGAATTCATAAATAGTTCATAATATGCAGTACACGAAATATTTGCAAATGAATTCCAACCAATAGCATCAAAATAATTCAACACAACATCACGTATATTTAACATGTCAAGACTGTAAAGATCAATTTACTTACAGACTAGGAGTGGACGTTGTCGAATGTTGTCGTATCATGCACTATGCTCTGAGGTTGTAAAGCTTAAAGGCTCTCGTAATTGTCCTTCAGTAGGAGTAGTGTAGTTATGGCCTCACCTATTACGTTGATTGTCTTGGGACGGTCGAACATTTTCATTAGGTGAGCCTTCTGGTAGACTCAAATTTCCAGCAGCGTCAGTACTGCTAAGTGGAGGCGTCGCTACTAAAAATTAGTGGTCGATGTGTGCGAGTAGTAGACGACTGTGTTCGACGCTGAGAAACATACTTGTTTCTAGTCGAAGGACCTTCGCCACAGTCATTAAAAGTCTTGGTCTCATCAGAATAACCTACATAGTATGTTAGTAAAGGTAAAATAGGTTGTAAGTTAGGAATTGACCTTTCAGAAGTAGCAGGGATGCTGTGTGGATGTTCTGTCTTGATTGGAGTTAGGTTTCATCGACGACGATTCCTAATAGGTGAAACCGTTCATCTTGTAGGGGTAAGAGACAGTTCTAAGTCATCATCATCTAAATTGACAACTAGAGGCACTAAAAATTTGGTTCCATCTGCGATTGAGTGAAGCTGGAAATTTGTAGGTAGTTTGGGTTCTTGTTCGAACCATGACAAGTAGTCAGACTTGGAAAATAGAAGTGGTTATTTGTGGTTGCATTTAACGGCAGTTGACGGTGGCTCTCGCTAATCTTTTATGGTTGGGTAGTGAGGATTTGGTTTGGGTCGACTTTCGAAGGGTGGTGGTGGGGTTGTAGAAACAATGACTGGTTAAGGATGTTGGAGTGGGGTTTGGTGTTGTTAAAAATTGGTGGTGTTTAGAGTGTGGTGGAGTTTGGACTTTAATGGTGATGGTGCTAATGGTGGAAACAAATGTGTATGGGAAGGAGAAGAAAACCAGTTAGTCGGCGATGAGAGATAGGCTAGATCATGGTGTGCTATGAGGTCCAAGTTCGACGGCGATAAAAGAGGAAAGAGACGAGTGACTGTTCTCGTGAAGCAGCATTCTTTGGTGTCAACTCGGTGAAATGATGTGGGGGTGTAGAAATAACAGTTGGTTGAGCGGTGATGGCAGTGACACTATGGTGTTAAAGGGGTTGGGTTTTTTGTATAGAAAAGATGAAGAAGAAAGGGAAAGGGAGAGGAAGGGTGGGGAGGTTGTGGGTTTTTTTTGTTCTTGGCTGGTTTGGGCCTTCTTTTCCCTTCTTTTCCTTTGGGCTATTGGTCGTTTGACCCTCATTTCATTTTTTTTCTTTTGAGTTTCGTTGGGCTTGTTTGGGTTTTGGGGAATTGGGTTTGTTTTGGGTTTTGGGTAATTGGGGTTTGTTTGGGTGTTGGGTTGGTATTAGGTTAGGGATAGGTAGATTAAATGGATTTGGATTTTGGTGTTTTTATTTGGGTTAGAGCTATTGGGTTTTGTTTGCAGGAAAATAAATATTAGCAGTTAGCACGGCATGCCCACAGCACCATTAGTATCCGATTGACAACCTCCATTACATCCCTAGAAAATATCACATTAATTGGATTAAATAATAATATGATTATTATTCATTTTATTTTCAACCTAAACTAAAATTCAAAAATTTAATAAAATAAAATAAATTTGGGTTGCCTCCCAATAAGCACTATTGTTTAACATTGTTAGCTCGACGACCTGGAAATTTATTCAATCGGCTCTTTGAGGATTAATTCCTCAACCATGTGGACTTGAAAATTTTCATAGAAAGGTTTCAATCATTGTCCTTTGATTTTGAAGAGTTTCTTTGGATTCTTCACTTTTGACTTCGACTGCACCATGCAAAAATATGTGAGTAATAAATAAAGGCCCTAATCACTTAGTCTGGAGCTTACCTACAAAGATTTTTAGTGTAGGGTCATAAAGTAATACTTTCTGCCCTATCACAAATTGTTTACAGGTTATCTTTTGATCATGGTATGCCTTGATTTTATCCTTATAAATTTGGGCACTTTCATATGCTTATCGTCAAATTTCCTCAATTTCCTGAATATGTAATTTACGATACTTACCCGCAGCTTCCAGCTCCAATTTTCATTGCTTAACCGCCCAAAATGCTTTATGTTCTAATTCTACAAGAAGATGACATGGTTTACCAAAAATAAGTTCATAAGGAGACATACCTATGGGTCCCTTATAAACTGTGCGGTATGCCTACAGTGCATCATTTAGATGCAAACTCCAATCTTTCCTATTTGGCTTAATGGCCTTCTCCAAAATCAACTTGATTTCTCAATTTGACACTTTCGCTTGACCGCTTGATTGAGGGTGATAAGCCTTAGAAATTCGCGCACGACCCCATATTTTTTTCAAATGTGCGTCGATTACCTTATTGCAGAAATGTGTTCCCTGATCGCTTATCAAAGCTCGCGGTGTGCCAGACCTGGAAAAATATAACTCTTTAGAAAATGCACTACAGTTTTGGCATCAGCACTATGGGTGGCTTTAGCTTCCACCAATTTTTGACACATAGTCAATTGTAGGTAAAATATAAATGTTACCAAATGATGAGACAAAAGACACCAAAACTTCGATGCCCCATACATAAAAAATTTCCCACACATGTATAGGTGTTAGGGGGATTTCATTTTTTCAGCTCAAATTTCCTACCTTTTGACATTTTTCACAAGTTTTACAGAATAAATATGCATCGCAAAAAAATATGTGACCAATATGGTCCACATTCAAGTACTTTATACATAATTTGTTTAGGGCCAAAATGTCCACCACATGTTAAGAATGACAAAAAGATAAGAATCGATTTTAACTCGGTTTTTGCAACGCATCATCGAATTACCTTATCAAAACAATATTTCCAAAGGTAAGGGTCATCCCAAATATAGTATCACGATTCTCGTTTAATCTTATCATTTTCAAATCGTGATAAATTAGAAGAAATTATACCTGTAGCACGGTAATTCACCATGTCTGCCTACCAAGGAAAAACTGTTTGAGCAGAAAGCAGACTTTCATCTAGGAAATCATCTTTAAATAGTGTGACAACTTTTGAGTGAGGTATTCGGCTCAAACGGTCACTACCAGATTCTCGCGTGCTTTCTTATCCTCTTGCAAAAGTAATACCCATCTAATAAGCCTTGGCTTTGCTTCCTTTTTCCCTATCAGATATTTAAGAGCTTCATGGTTAAAGAAAATAATAATTGTAGTTCCTAATAAATACGACCGAAACTTTTCCAAAGTAAATACTATAGCTAGAAATGTTTTTTGAGTGGTTGAATAATTGCTTTGGGCGACATCCAAGTTCTTAGATGCGTAAGAGATAACTTGTTGTTCTTTCTTGATTCTCTACCCAAGGACTTATCCTACGATGTGGTCACTTGCATCGTGCATGATTTCAAAAGGATAATTCCAATTTAGTGGCTGAACTATGGGTGATGAGATAAGTTTATGTTTGAGTGTGACAAACGCATCCCTGCACGATTGGTCAAAATCGAACTCCTTTTCCTTCTGTAAGAGATTACAAAGTGGTTGTGGAATTTTTGAAATGTTTTTATGAACCGCCTGTAGAAACCTGCATGAGTAAGAAAAGAACGAATCTCCCTCATAGTTGTGGGGTATAAAAGTGAGTTAATAATATCAATTTTTTCTTTATCAACAGAAATTCTTTTAACAGAAATGATATGACCTAGAACTAATCTTTTATCAACCATAAAATGACATTTCTCATAATTTAGAATAAGGTTAAATTCTAGGCACCTTTCTAAAATTTTTGCAAGATTTGGCAAACACATATAAAAAGAATCACCATACATAATAAAGTCATCCATAAATATCTCGATTATTTTCTCGATGTAGCCAGAAAATATACTTACCATACACCTTTGGAACTTGGCTAGTGCATTGCAAAGTCCAAATGACATCCGTCCGTAGGCGAATGTGCCAAAAGGACACATAAGTGTCATCTTCTCTTGATCCTTCGGTGTCACTAGAATCTGGAAAAAAGCTGAGTAACCATCAAGAAAACAATAATGAGACTTTTTAGCTAAATGTTCTAACATCTGGTCAATAAAGGAAGCGAAAAGTGATGTTTCCAAGTTAAAGAATTCAACTTCTTGTAATTTATGCAGAATCTCCACCTATTTTGGACTCGAGTGGGAACCATCTCACCTGCTGAATTTTCAATTATGGTCACGTCAGTTTTTTCTGCACTACATAAATTAGGCTGACCCAATTACTATTAGAAATGGGATAGATCATCCAACATCAAGTAACTTTTGAACTTATTTCCTTAGTACCTCCACCATGGGTGGATTGAGACGTCTTTGAGTCTTTCTTTTAGGAGTTGCATTCTCTACAACTGGAATTTTGTGCATACAAGTTGAGGGACTCAAACCCTTTATGTCGATAATTGTCCACCTGATCACCCCTTTATAATCTCTAAGAACTCGTACCAAATTTTCCTCTTCTAACTTCAAAAGTTTACTCGAAATTGTTACTGGTAAAGTATTTCCTTTTCCTAGAAAATTGTACTTCAAATGGTCTAGAAGTGGTTTGAGTTCCAATTTTGGGGCTTGCAAAATAAATGGTAAAAGCTTAGTTTGTGAATGAGACAATTCAAAAGTTTTACCTGAATTTAAAAGCTTAGTTTGTGAATGAGACAATTCAAAATTTTTATCTGAACTTTTTTGTAATTGTGATGCCTCCATATGAGCCATTGTTTTGCGAATAGACTCTTCGATAGATATCCACTCTTCTAGTCCTTCCATGGTATCAAAGTCTAGACTTTTATAAAGAAAAGTTTGTAATTCATCTTCGTCATGATATTCCAAATACAATTCAGTTAAAGGCTCAATTATATCAATGTTAGAAACATTATTAATCGTGCTAGGATGGTTCATGTCCTCATAAACATTAAATTTCACCACTTTTTCATTAAACTCCATACTGAGTATCCCACTTTGTATGTCAATCTTCATTTGTGCGGTACTCAAAAATGGTCTCCCAAGTAGTATATCGAAAGAATTGGCTGAGTTATCATCTTTATGTTGATAATGTAGAAACTTGCAGGAAAAATTAGTTTGTTTACCTTGACAAGAACATCCTCTAGCACTCCCACCAGATGCACTATCAACCTATCTGCAAGTTGAATGATTACACCTATTTCTTTTAAAGGACCCGCATTTAGTAGTTTATAAATAGATAAAGGAATAACATTAATTGATGCACTTAAGTCATACATAGCTTTTTTAATATCGATACTACCTATTTTGGAAGATATGAAAAACAGACCTTAGTCCTTACATTTATGTGGTATTTTCCTTTGTAAAACTACGGAGACATTTTCTCTGACATTTACCTTTTCATTGCCCAGGAGCTTCTTCTTACTCATGCATAATCTCTTTCTTTTCTTGCTCCTTCTTGTATTGGACAAATCTTCTAGGAAATGGAGGTGGTATTTGTAAACTCGAAATTATATAGGGTTTTTCTGTATATTTTACCACATTTTTACTTAATAAATGTGTTTATCTTGAGTAATTATTATTGAAATAAGTGAATTTTACTTAATTAGTAATTTTAGACATGAATTAGAAAGTATGTGAAATTATGCTTAATTACATGATTTTCATCCATATTTTGTATTAATTCATGTTAATTTATTAATGTATGTACTTTTTACTATGTAAGAGGTCCATTAACAACATGATTTAAAAAAATAAAAGATGGTCATGCACAAATTAGCCATATGGACAGCAAGACCATGCAATTTTGGGCATGGGGTTGACTACTTGATCTAGTAAAGAATGTAATAAAAGATGAACATATCTGCTAAGTTATTGGACTGAAAAAACCGTCCGACAAGGGAAATTAAAAGCGCAATTTCGGTAGTTGATGTTGGCTGCCCAAAATGTGTTTTGGGATATTTAATTGAAGGTCTTTACAGTTGGAAAATAATCAGAATTCAGCCTAACAACTTCCCTGTTGAAACCGTCCACTCTATAGCTATTTTTAGCTTGAAATTTGAATTCAAATTGAGAAGACTTGATCATCCCTTTTCCTTGAAGCATGGCCAGCCACATGAGAGAGGGAATGAAGGAAATTTAAACCTATTTTTAGTACACTTAAACCCTTACCTTCACCTATAAATACCTTGTCATTCCTCACTTTTCCATCATCCCTCATTTCTCAACATTCCTTTCTCATACACTTTAGTTTTTTCTCAATTCTTTTCCCCTTTTTCTCTTGCATAGCCGTCCACCCCTTCTCCCTTCTTTAGCCTCAAAAGCTTTGTCAAAAGCACTCTTTGGTTGGATGTCTTATAAACCCTTAGCAAATGAAGCTTCAATCAGAATGGAGGAGTGCTTTAGTCAGAATAGGTCCGAAAGGCTACTGAATTGAGTAGAGTTGAGCATATCAGTTAGAATAGATTTGAAAGGTTACTGAACCGAGTCTACTCTTTCCTCTTGATTATCTATTTTAACATGTTTGGTTTGAGTTTTATGCTTTTGACGTCAACTATGAAGTTTTAAATCCTATTTGCTAGGATAATTATATTAAGTTAATGAGATTTATTTAATTCATGTTAACATGTTTTGTGCCTCAGTCGATTATGTTTTCAATTAAGATCATGATGCATTTCATTCACATGTGATTGGGTGTACTTAGATTAGCTGAGTGATCCTAACCAGACAACGGCTAGTAGACGCATAATTGAAAAGTGCAATGCTTAATTTAGGTCATTAAAACCAAATAAGTTAAGGTTCATAATATCTTTAGTGAGCTCTATTATCTTGCATGGTTTTTAGATTTATGTAATTAAACTGTTGCAAACGTAAATGTCCTTGTTACCTTGCATAAATGCTAAGAAACCCTTAGTCTAATATGATCAGTAACTTGCATATTTAACTAGGTAAAAGATCCTAGAGGACTTAATTTGGTTTCCAAACCCATAAGAGATCGAGTTTCCATGGAAATAATTCCAAACATGTTAGTTGATGAAAGTAAATTGATTTGATTAATATAATTATCCTAACCCATTTAATGTTGATTGTTTTTGCTGTTAAAACCTTCATTCGTATAGCTAGGTAAATTGCATTTAGATTAGAAATTGCATTAGGGATCAATCTTGCATTTAATTAATCTAATCATCACTATCCAAATTTATTGAGTTTTTTTTCATCAATTTGTTAATTATAATTTTGCAAATAAATGTATAAGCTTATATAGTCCTTGTGGAGACGATAACTCATTTTTACTTATTACTTGAATGACCATGTACACTTGCATAAACACGTTACAATTCGTTACAATGTTGCAAATGTTTTTTGTGGTGTTGACTCTATTGGAGCCTCTGAGTCAAGTTTCTTCTCGTCTTGACCAGCGTCATGGGCACGGCTCATGCAGGTACGGGTTCCAAAACCTTTCCACTTCTCAATGTCATAGCACTTGCATTATGTCGAGGATTAGGTTCAGTTTGAGATGACAACTTTCCTTACGACTCCAATTGACTTACTGTAAGCACAAGCTTACTCATCTGTTTATCTAGCTCTTGAAAATATATTTCTATCATCTGTTGGTATTTTTTGGTACTATTGGCTAACCTTTCCACTATTTCTTCCAAGGATGATTTTTGAGGTGGTAACTATTAATTTGCAAGCGACCTTTGTTGGTATGGTTGACTGAATCGAGGATTCGACCTATAGCTCAGATTTGGATGATCTTTCTACCCTACATTATAGGTGTTCGAATAGGGATCATATCACCTTTGGGTTGGCCTGGGAAAGTTTCTGACAACATTTGCTTGTTCTTTTGGACCCTCGTGTAAAATGGGACATGAATTCGTCGGGTGGCATGGCACAAATTCAACATAACCGTGTTGGACCTATTTTATCTGTAAGAAAATTTTGAGCAATGTTAGTAAGCTTATCAAATTTATCTTCTAGATATAGATAACTTAACCTATGAACCCGTTTCGTGGGTTCCCTATGAACCCGTTTCGTGGGTTCTATAGCTGGTTGAAATTGTTCAGAATTTGCAGCCATGGTTGAAATCAACTCTCTCACTCTCTGAGGCGTCGTATTAACAAGTGCCTCTTTACTAGTAGCATCTATCATTTTCATTTCTATCGGGAGTAACCCCTCAAAGAAATACTACAAGAGTGTCTGTTTAGTCAATCCATGTTGTGGGCAACTTACACACAACTTTTTGTATAGCTCTCAGTAATCATAGAGTGATTCGGTATCCTTTTTTCGAATTCCCACAGTGTCCCTCCTTAACTCGGCTGCTGGAAAAAATCTGTCAAGAAATAAATGAGACATGTCAGACAATGTATTGACAGATCCTGGAGGTAAATAAAATAGCCATTCTCTAGTAGATTTGGCTAACGAGAAAGAAAAAACACAAAGTTTAATTTGATCCTCGGTTACTTCTTGAGGTTTCATACTTGTGCAAACCATATGAAACTTGTAACACCCCTTACCCGTATCCATTGCCGGAATAGGTACGAGGCATTACTGGAGTTTATTAAACATTTTTAGATAATTCTGAGTCATTTATTATTCATATTTTGAAAATAATCATAACGTCTCTCTATTGGGCCCTTAAAGCCTCAAAAATACATTAAAAACCAACCAGAATTAAATCGGGATCATAAAAAATTTCGCAAAATCTTAAATATTTTCATCTAAGTACTTACCATTTCAATGCTTCTTATAATTAAACATGTTACCATTCAATCAATAGCTTGACACTTGTCTAAGTGTCAAACAACATCATTGTTAGTATACTTGTACATATTTCATATAAATTCAACATTGATATACTTATTTTCTCGACATGTCACGCTTGAGTTTAATAATTGTCTTTACTTACATAATTTCTTTGTATCAACATATCAAAGATAATCATATATGTACATGTCATGAAACATATCATTCTCTTACCGTTTCTTCATAAGTATATATCAATCATTTCATTATATCAATATTTCATGCTCCATCATTTCCATTTATTTTATGTATATTTATTCCGGTAAAGTTTATATCAAACTTAACATAAATTATATTCCATGTACTTATTCTTATTTCGTTTATCTATCTTCATAATTATTTCATACAACTATTTTGTACATACATTTCCATATGACCAGTTCTTGTAAACATTTCACACAACCATTTCATATAACCATTCGTCATCTGGTACATTTACCTGAATATCAATTGTTCAATAGATGTCATCGCGTCTCCCATCCACGGTCTTATTTATCTTTGACATGATGCCATAGTATCTTTCAACTATGGTCTTACTCATTTTCTGTCAGGTTGCCATGGTATCTTTCAACCATGGTCTTGTTCATTTCATGTTACATTGCCACGGTATCTTTCAACCATGGTCTTACATATTTTATATCCTGTTGCCATGGTATCTTTCAACCATGGTCTTACACATTTCATTTCAGAAAGCTCACTCCTGCGAACCTCATCCTTACAGCGGGATTACCAGTCCAGGCTAAATCCCCTGCAACGACAATTACTCTAATGAGCTTGGATCTGAATTACCAGTCCAGGCTAAATTCAGACCCTAATTCGGATTACCCATCCGGACTAAATCCATTTTACACATATTCTTCGGGAGGGCTATATCAGAATAGGATCACCCGTCCGGGCTAGATCCTTTTTACCGTCAATTCGTTTTCCAATGATCCATCGAATTCCATTCCATTCAACCGGGATTTATTTTCAATTTATATCGAGTATTATCAATATTTCATCAATTATCATGAATTGAACATTCAAATCATATTTTCATCACATAACCACATATTTCAAGTATTTAAAAATACGATTCAAGTTACACAAACTTACCTCATTGCTTGTTTGTGTTTATAATTTCATTAATCCGATATCTTTTCTTTTCTACGATCAAGTCTCGTATTTGAGTCGTCCGGATCTTTATAAATAAATTTGATCATCATTTTCATTCATTTCATATTCTAATGCATTTAATTAATGCTCTAGGTAAAATTACCATTTTGCCCCTAAACTTTTAATTAATGACGATTTCATCCTTAGGGTCAGGAAAATAAAATTCTTGCAATTTAATCCTTATTTCCAGCTATTATTCTCATACATATTGATAACAGTCCATGAATTCTATAAAATATCAGAATTTTCCATAATTTCAACTCTTTTCAATTTAATCCCTAAAACATATTTTCCCCGATCTTGAACTAAATTAATAATTTCATTTAATTTTATAATTTAAATAATAAAACAATCCATTTCATGTAATTTGGTCATTTCTGACATTTTGACAAAATTGCCCATAAAGTTTTACTTTTATTCAATTTAGTCCCTGAGCCTAAAATATGCAAATTAGCCATGCTAGATAAATATTCATACATATTTTTCCTCCTTTTCCTCTCCATTCCACATCCTTAATGTATATACACACTTGTAAGTAACATTATCTATAATTTTTATTATTTACTTTTATGAATATTCAAGCTGTCTATCTGCATCATAATCACTAAATTATTTATATCTGGAGATATAGGACTCCAAATTAAGATTTGATAACTTTCCCTGAAACTAGACTCATATATCTTCTTTCCATAAAATTTTTAGAATTTTTGGTTTATCCAATAAGTACAGTTTATTCTTTAAAGTCACCCTTATTTTGCTGTCTGACAATTGTGACCCTTCTTCACTAAAAATTAATTATCTCCTCATAAAAAAATTGAATGATGTTCCCGTTTGTTTCTCTTGAAAACATACTCATTCAGGATTCTAAATATATAAATTTAAGCCTGCAATTATTTTTATCCAATGTTTTATGATTTTACAAAGTCAGGACAGGGGAACCCGAAATCATTCTGACCTTGTCTCACAAAATTCATCATATCTCATGATTTACAATTCCATTGCTTACATAATTTATTCTATAAGAAACCAGAATTAATAAGATTTAATTTCATATTTTATTCATCCTATAATTAGATTTCTACAATTTTTGATGATTTTTCAAATTTAGACTACTTCTGCTGTCCAAAACTGTTTTAGTGCAAGATATTAATTACCATGTTATAACACCCTTATTTTCTTTTTCTACACCATTTCTCATCACTTTCTCTTATTTTCTCTTCACTAACATATCAAGAATATAGGACCTTATGTAAGAAAACTCTACTATTACATTATTTCCATGCTTTGTCAATAATAACAAACTTAAAAACATATTGAAATCTTGATGTACTTACCTTGTTCTATTGATACTAATCTTTAACTTGATTTTCTCTCTCCTCCAGCTTCTATTTCTTGAATCCAACTTGATATTCTAACTCCTCATGGTCTCCTTAACATTTTTCTCTCTTAGTAGCTATGGAAATTCTTTTGATTTCTAGGTCAAAATGGTGAATTTTTTGTAGAAGGACCAAATTGTAAAGAAAGAAAACTTCTTTTCTTCTTCCTCTCTCTCACGTTGGTTTGCATGGGAAAGAAAAGATGATGATTCTTCATCTTTCTTTCCTTATATATACTAAATAAAATAATAAAATAATAAAATATCATTTAAAAATTAATTTAAAATATTAATAAACTAATATTTATTTATTTAATTTATCTAAAATATCTCCAACATCATCATTGTCTCTAGATTTCTCTCTCTTCCAATTGACCATTTTGCCCTTAGTGGTCTTTTAAAATTTCATTCTTGAGTCATCACTTAATTTGGTAAAATTTCAATTTAGTCCCTCATAATTCTTCACCTATTCAATTTGGTCCTAATTCATCAATTTTCCTTGGTTTCTAGATCATTCCATCCTTAAAATATTTTCACTATTAGCCCTTCAAATTTTCATATTTACATTTTAATCCCTCAAATTTTGAGTATTTTCTCTTGGGCCACAAAACTTTTCTCACTTTTACAATTTAGTCCTTTCTTAAATCAGTATATCATAATATACTTCCCAGTGACATAACTCAATTTTTCCTCTTCTTGTCACTTTATTTCCTTATTTTACTATATTAAGGATAATATCTTGCTGTAGAAATTTTCAGGGTGTTACAAAACTCTTTGAGATGAGTATGTGGATTTTTATTTTGTAATCTGCGAAAGGTGGGCAATGGATGAATCAGGCCCGACTTCAACTCGAACAGCGTTCCTCTCACTAGATAAGTTATACATAGGGGTTGTTTTTCATCTGTGACTACTACGAGTTGGCATATAATTTGCTCTGCCAACTCATCTGGATCGTCAAATGAGAAAATGTCCTCAATGTAAGGTACGGTTTCGAACTCAGGATGTGGTTGTTTACCGCATCGAATGGCTTTTCTTTGCAATTTTCAAGCCAACTTCTCTATTTTTGGTTCAAATTCTGGAAACCCTAGTTTTGATATGGTCATAAGGAAAGTAAACAAAAGTTAGAAAAATATTTCTAGTCCCCAACAATGGCACCAAAACTTGATGGGCGTCAAAACCACAAAATAAAAATAATTCCTATAATAAAATAACTCTAAACAGTAGTAAAGAGTAGTAGGGTCGATTCCACAGGGATTGACGATTACGATCAAATTTCATGTTTCTCTTGTGAACAAAATTTTTGTCGTGTCGATAATCGTGACAAAAGACGTGCCCACAACTCCACATAACCTAATGAAAAGTAAATAAATTAGGGGAGTTTTGAAATGACTAGAAATTAAATAAATGAAATAGAAGAAATAAACAATTCAATAAATCGAAAATAAAATTAAATTGGGAAATAAATTTGGATTTTGTAGACAGAGTTATAAAGCCTTAGCCCTAGACTCGGTGGATTTCGATTTTTGAGTCCATCCTTGAAAATTTGTTTTCTCCTCCAAACAATAAGCTGGTTATAGCAGCTAAGAACGTCCTAATCGCCAGTTCTTCCTCTCGTAGTTGATCCCGGTACACCCTGCAATCCAACCCTTACCGATTGTCTAACCGCGATACACGCGTTCACAATTCAAGACCTCGACAGCCTTGTATTTTGAAGAACCCAACCCGGATTAACGACCTCAACCGCGTGGGATGTTTAAATCTGATCACAATCTCCCTTAACTTGTTCACGAGAATCTAAATACAGCACGGCCGACTTGTCTTCCCAATTGTACTCCAAAATGACTCCAAGCCAGCGCGCTCTTTGGATTGAAATCAAGTTAACTTTAAGAGATGAATTTGTCAATCCTGATATTTTGAAGAGATGGTGAATACCTATTTGAAGGATTTTTAGTACGGATACAATTTCTCATGATTCTTGACCGAAAAGAATACCAACCTAAAGCTAATTTGAATTTAGTGAAACATTAATTTAATCATGCTTTGGTTGATTATGGAAGTGGATTTACATTGAAATAGTGATAGATGAAAGGGGGAGGGCTTGGGAAACAATTAAGCAAACAATTGAAATGGAAACAAAAGTTAGTAGAATGCCTGCACTTCTTTCACGCAAAATAAGAAAGGAAACAAATTTTCTATATAATTGCCAGCGAAATCAAGGTGTGTCTTTTCAAGTGTACCATACCACCTATTTATACATAAACCATATATTAAAATTAGGTTAGTTTCACCTACCCACTAATTATATGAAATAATATCATATTTTATTTTCTAAATTTGGTTTTTACAAGGTTAAAAATTTGGCCAGGCCCTCAAATGTCCCAAATTTACGATTCGGCCTCTCTTCTATTTCCCATGGTTCAATTTAATCTCCTTTTTTTGCTTGTCTTTGATTTACAGTATCCGAATTTTATTGTTGACAATATTTAAATATAAAATTCACCAATTAGTAGGATTAATTCAAAAATAAGTCGAGTTGAGCACGTGAAATATGCAAAATAAACAAGCTATCACCGCTGCTCAACCATTGCTAGGTACTTTGGTTATTGTATTTTGAGGAAGTTAGACCTTGTTGAATGGATGGAGATTATGAGGGTTCTCATATACTTCATTATTCTTTGTTTTTTTTATTTGATTCGGTCTCCTTCCAAACAAAAATATTGGTAGAGAAAACTAGATTTCTTGAATGATGCATAAGAGTTTGTAAAATTTGTTTGATAATTACATTATACCAAGAGAAAAAAAAACCCATAAGACGCAGTACTGATTTATGAGATATACAAGTTTAGCGTGTCTTTATTCAAATTTACCATACAAATAGAGAATGAAATAAGAGATGATACTTGTTCTAATGATTCACTTGGGTTGAAAGCATATTAGATTGAATTTATGAGATTTATTAATGAGTATTTATATTTAAAATTGATTTAATCTCATTTATTTAATATTTATAAATATATTTTTTAAACATATATTAAATATTTTTTTAAAAATAAGTGTAAATCCGAAATGGTATAGTGAACTGATTGATACGGATCCTACAAATATTAGAAGAAAATGATATGTCTATCTATAGACTACCACCTAAAAGAGCAGGACGAGCCCCAATATTTTTTTTTTTTTTTGAGTTGTAGCCTACTGAACGTAGGTGAAACTTATTGATAATGCACCAATTGCTGAGCATAATTTTCCAAATATGGTGACTTTGTTTTAATGTTGATAGAAAGCTTCCAGGCCTAAACCAAGTTCCACAAACAATAGCTCTACTTGATTACCGTCTGAAACTTCTTCTTATTTGTTTGTCTGTTTGTTCTAGGGCCATCGCCAGTCACATGTTTAATGTGCCAAGACTAGGACCACACTCAGGGTCATCGGTCAGGGACAGACTGAAATGGAACAGAAAAAAGATGGTTTACATCGAAGCTCGACAGTCCACAGAATTCAACTTTTTCAAGCCAATCTCTTCCTTCTACATAATAAAACAATATTCTTACGCATGCTCTTAGATCAGCAGCCGAGTATACCATTCTGAAAAGAACTTCAAACTTGGCTATATATAACAGATGTTGATTCCCATCTATTGCAAATGAACTTGCGTGTTCCATTTACTCGTATTTCTATGAGTTACCTATTCGGCCAGCCTCACTTTGTGTTGTTCCCTTTCATGGCTCAAGGCCACTTGATCCCCATGGTAGATATTGGCCTACTGTTAGCACAACGTAACGTGATTGTTACTATAGTTACAACACCTCATAATGCAGAGAGAGTCCAATATACAATCGCCCGTGCCATTGAGTCGGGGTGCCCTATCCGTTTGCTACAACTCCAGTTTCCTGGCAAAGAAGTAGGATTGCAAGACGGGGTTGAGAATGTAGACATGCTGTATTCAACGAATGACATAATCAAATTATTCACTGCAGCAAACAAGATGGAAGAAGCAGTGCATAAAATATTTGAGAAGATGACACCAAAACCCAGTTGCATTATTTCAGACATGTGCCTCCATTATACTCACAAAATTGCTACCAAGTTTCAGGTTCCAAGGATATCGTTCCATGGATTTTGTTGCTTCTCTCTTCTTTGTGATCACAACTTAAAATCCTGCAATATACTTGAGACCATAACATCTGATTCGGAATACTTCAGGGTGCCTGGCTTGACTGAAAAGGTCGAATTTACTAAAGCCCAGTTGCCACTTATCCGCGATCGCGATGAATCCTGGAAGGCAATTATGGAACCATTAACAGAAGCTGACGAAGCATCATATGGGGTTATCATTAATACTTTTGAGGAGCTGGAGTCAGCTTATGTCAGAGAGTACAAGAAGATAAGGAAATCCTGGTGTATTGGTCCAGTTTCTCTCAGCCACAAAAATGAGTTGGATACGGCTAAAAGAGGCAACAAGGCTTCAATCAATAAGCAAGAGTGTCTGAAGTGGCTTGATTCTCAAGAACCCAACTCTGTAATCTATGCTTGCCTTGGAAGCATCAGTACTATCAAGTTTCCTGAACTAAAAGAGTTGGGGTTGGGATTAGAGGCATCCAACAAGCCATTCATTTGGGTCTTAAGAGGAAAGAATGCAACATCAAACCAAGTAGAGAAGTGGATTAAAGAGGATGGATTTGAGGAAAGAACAAAAGGAAGAGGGCTTATAATTGTGGGATGGGCTCCCCAAGTATTAATTTTGTCACACTCGGCTATAGGAGGCTTCCTAACTCATTGCGGATGGAATTCAACAATTGAAGGTATTTCTGCTGGCGTCCCACTGATAACATTGCCGCTCCTTGGAGACCAGTTTTGCAACCAGAAACTTGTAGTTCAAATATTAAAAATCGGAGTAAGCCTTGGAATTGAAAAACCTACGATGTTTGGCGATGAGGAATCTGGTTTCATTTTGAAAAAAGAAGAAGTTAAAAACGCAATATACCAATTGATTGATGTAGGAAACGAAGGAATAGACAGAAGGAAACGTGCTGAAGTGTTTAGAGAGAAGGCAAAAAAAGCTATTGAAGTTCGGGGCTCTTCTTACCTAAATATCACATTGTTAATCGAAGACATCATCCAACAATCTTCAAAAATGTGTTTGGATTTGACTTCAGTCTCACATGACGGTGAGACGGGAATTGAGGAGATATAAGAGGTTCTTGTAATATGCATTAAGTATAAAATTATTTTATTGTAGTCAAAATGCAAATTTATAGCTTTTTTTCCTTCTTCAAAATTACGCTTTTACTTACTTTGTGAAGCAGGTCAAACTATTAAAATGGTTGATTATAAATGAATTAATGAGACTCTTTTTCTCTTAAAAGTATTTTAATGTGTAGCATACACATGTTGAAAGGGTGAAGCTAGCACAATTTTTTTGGGGGGTTAGATGAAATTTTAATTTTTTATAATTTATATCTTTATAATTTGTAATGGATTAAATCAAATTTTTATAATTTTAGGGGGGGAAAAGTACAATTTTACCTTTACTAATTTTAAATTTTTAAAAAATTTTAAGAGCCTAAATAGCAATTTTACATTTTAGAGGGGCAGGGCCCCTGCCAGGCCCCCTAGCTTCGCCCCTGCATGTTGAAGCATTTATTTTTGCATGAATACTTTTTATTAGATTTAATGTATAAATTTGTGTTGGGATAAACTCGAATTAAGCAACGAACAAGAACGAATAGAGAAAATTGGACACAAATATTTATATGAAAAAACTCCTCTAAAGATGATAAAAAACTAAGGGCAAAGAAAACTTCACTAAAATAACAAATATTTGAAGAAGAGTACAAGATGGAGAAATAAAAACAAACCCAAACCCAACATACAAAGTTCTCACAAAATTCCCACGAAACTCTCTTAATTGTGTTCCAAACTAAAACATAACTACCTTATCAAGCTTATTTATTCATCAACTAACTACAAATACCAAATGCCAAAAATCATCAGTTAGTACCAAGTTTTCAAATGCTAACATAACCTAAACAAAGTTTCATAAATTACCAAAACAAAACGGCCATTTCACAACAATTATCAAGATAGACATCGAGTAGAATGCTACCAATTCAAGTTACCAAAACAACCATATACATGTTTACATCTCAAATGACACAAAACATCACCAAGATACCTATTAACATAAACAGACCCAAACCTTATTTACATGAAACTTATAACTAGACTCAAAATAAAGATATAGCTACCGAAAGAGTTGCCGAATACTGTGATCTCCAACGATGTTCCAATCAACCAAAAGAGTCCGACAATATACAATGAATAAAACCAAATAGGTTAAGCTTACGTAAAGTTTAGTAAGTTCATAAAACAAAACATCAATACTTGTCAATTTAAGTTTACAAATCATTCAAAACATAGAATTAACATTCCTTTACCTTGTTTTATAATTCCTACCATATCAAATGGTTAGGTTTGAATAAATTAAATCATCAAAACATAACATGCCAAGATTCACAAACCAAGTTATAACCAACATAACATAATTCATCATATCATCTTGTTTCATTTTCATTTCAATAATCAATTGTTTTGCCCAGAGAACTATAGTAAATTGAATTTAGATACGTGAAAGGGTAATGCTCACACAAGCTTACAAATGGGACATTAAACAATACACGATGTTTGTAACAGCCCGTTTTTAGTCAAATCAGAATAGTGATTTCGAGACCACAAATCCAAGGTTGAAAATTTATTTTAATATTATTTTAAGTGTTTACAGCATGATATTATGTATGTGTGAAAGTTTTTTAAAGAAATTTTACTGTTTTAATAGTTAATTCGATAAAAAGGACTAATTCGCATAAAACGTAAAACTTGAGTTCTAATAGCTCAAGGTGTCTAATAGTTATAGAACCTTAAGTTTTAGGTCCTTATGTGGTAAATATCCCAAAAATGAATTAGAAGATGATATTTGGTTTGGCATTATTGAAATATAGAATTAATAGTAAGGTTAATTTTGTAAATTGGTAAACAAAGATTAATTAAGTAAAAATAAAATGAATTTGGTCGTCCATCTTCATCATTTTAGCCTAATTTTGCATGAAGAGAAGCCAAAGCTTTAGGTTTTCATTCGTCTAAGCAATTTTGGTCAATTAAGGTATGATTTTTGTCCAGATGTTATTGATTTCTATGCTTTTGAGATTGTTGCAACTAGTACTAGCTAGCCCAGGGACCATTTTGCAAAACTGTTAAAGATTATGAATGATGCCATTGATGAATATGTATGAGTTTTGAAGTTTGATGATGGATTTTGAATAGTTGTTGATAGTTAAATAAGTTTTGTAAAGTGATTTTTGACAAAAATGTCAAAAAGGGATTAAATTAAGAAAATGTGAAATGTAGTGGTTAAAAGTGTGAATAAATGGAAATTATGGGCTGCTAGAGGTATTATAGTAATTCGAATAGCATGGGTTTGCATGAATTTGTGATTTTGTGTAATAAGAACTAAATTGTAAAAAGGTGAAAGTTTAAGGGCAAATGTGTAAAATAGCCCTAATATGTATTTTGGATTGAATTGAATAAATAGAAGAATAAATAAGTTAATTTCAATTTCTTATAGATCAAGAAAAGAGGAATTCAGGTTTAGAACGGGGAAAGAGCAAAGTAATTGAATAGTCAGTCCATTCTGTTATTTCCATACACGAGGTAAGTTCGTATAATTGAATTTGAATGTGTAATTATTCATTGATGGAAGGTATTGAGAATTTATTTATTCTATGGCTAAATGTGATGAATTTGATTTAAATGTACGGTTTAAGTTTACGAGATACTGAATAAGACCATAGCTGCGCTATGGCAATCGGATAACAAGACCATAATCGGGTTATGGCACGTGAATGTAAGACTATGGCAGGGCCTTGACAATGTATGTATAAGACCATAGTTGGACTATAACATCGGAAAATTGACTTACTTATATCGTAAGCATTTATAAAACTGAAGTGATTCGATAAGCGAATTGGCAAGAGTAGATATGTATCAGTACAGCTATGTACAGAAAACTGTTCGAATGATGAATTAAAAGAAGATGAGAACTTATGAGTTACTTTGTAGTTGAATTTTATGTTATCTCATTGATTGAGGTTTTAATTGCAAATTATGTATCTAATTGGAAATGTAAATGAATGATGTTAATTATTTCATATTTACCTACGAACTTACTAAACTTTATAAGTTACTTTGTTTAATTTTCAATGTTTTATAGTTTTACAAAGCTAGCTCAGATCCGTGGATCGTCAGAGACTTCATCGCACTATCAGACACCTGTTTTGGTACTTTTGAAATGTTTATATATGGTATGTGGCATGTAGAGGCTTGTGTCATTTTGGTATGCTTGATGGATATGTATTTTGGCCATTTCAGTTGGCTTAAGATGATGAACTTGATGATGTTTATATATATGTGCAAATGGTTCTAATTTGAGTTTGGTAATTAGCCTATAATGAGTGATTGAGGTTGAATGAATAATGCATGTTTGGAATGGTTTAACTAAATGAAATAGATATGTGAATTATGTATGGAAAGGAAAATTTAAATTGGTAGGTAATTGAATAGGTAAATGGCATTGAATTGAGTATTGAATTGATTGAAATGGATATAGTATGATTGTGTATTGGTTGATGACTTTTGGTTTCATATTTGTGTCCTAAAATGGTACCAATTGATCTTGTATAGGTATGTGCAAAATGGATGGTAAAATGGCTTGGTAAATGGCCTATTTTTGTCCACAAGGGCAGAGACATGGGCGTGTGTCTCAGATGTGTGTGACACACGGTCATGTTACATGGTCGTGTGTCTCCTGGTGTTGAAATTTAATTGAAGTTAGTATGCTCCACACGGTCTCACACACGGGCATGTGACTAGCCTTGTGGTACAAGTCAGTACACCCTACAGATTTGGCACAGCCTAGATACATAGGCGTGTGGTCGGCCGTGTGACCCAAGTCAGTATGTATGTCTTGTTTTCACGTGGCCTGAGACACGGGCGTGTCTAGAGCCTTGTGAGGTACACGGGCGTGTGACCCCTGTATGGTTGAAATTTTACTAAGTTTCCAAAATTTTCATATGATATCGGTTTAGTCCTGAACCACTTCTAAAGCATGTTTAAGGCCTCGTAGGCCCTTATAAGGGATAATGTGATTGTGCTGAATGATTTATAAGAATGAGTGCTTATTGGTTGACAATTGTATGCTGCACGTTGTGTATTGATCGGTAATATCTTGTAACCCTACTCTGGCAACTGATACAGGTTAGGGGTGTTACAATGTTGTTCACACAAGCTTCAGAGAATCTGCAACACATGTAAGATCTCAAGCTATCAGTATTGCATCCACCATCGGTACATAGTACATGGAACTGTAAACACCGGCACAGAGTGCCTGGAACTGAAACACAGGTACATAGCACCTGGAACTGTAGTCATCGATGCAGAGTGCTTGAAATGCCTTAATGGCATGTCATTAGTATCCTAGCTGTTCACTAAGTTCACACGGGCTTTATCCTATTTTCCATGGTCATCACATGTTCACATATTAAACCATGATCACATTGATTACATACATTGCATATACTAATTTATATCCATGTAACTGTGTAAAATACCAAACTTTTCATTTCAATCTGTTACTTTTCCATTTCAAAACTACTTCAATTAATCGACATGATTATAAATATTTATATGATCATACTTATCAATAAATTAAGCTATTATCAAACATAATAAACATAATACGAACTTACCAAAACACAATAGCTATCAACACCTCGACAACGACTATTCAACGACTTTTCCTTTCGATCGATTATCAACTGACTAATCCGTTTCTTGATCATTCAATTGATTTTTAACCTTGACCGAAGCTTTGGTTTCTCTAGCTATAGAGTTTCGGTTGGAATAAGTTGAGGATGATAAAAAAATAAAATGGCTTATACTTTTGTTTTATTATAAAACATGTTTTACTTTTAATTGAATAATTTTTTAACATATAAAATACTTAAAAACAACTCACTAATCGCCTAAGCTACCTTAATATAGTCTAATTGCAACATAAGGCCTTCCAATCATGATTTCATGGCTATTAAGCATTAATAAACTAATAGCGATTCAATTTAATTAATTTTTTACAATTTAGTCCTTTATATTAAATTAACTATCTAAACATTAAAGTTCATCGACTAAATTTCAATACACCTACATAATAATTCTGTAAATATTTTTGGTTTATAGAAATGATGTCTCGATACCTCATTTTCCAAAACCAATGTATTTTAGGGACAAACCACTGTTACTTAACTATTCATTTAATTAGCAAAAACTATCAAATCAAAATTCAATATAATATTATATTTGACTCGTAAATATTAAATATTAATATTTATAGACTCACTCGTCAGATTGTGATCCCAAAATCACTATTTTCGGCACCACTGAAAAATAGGCTATTACAACTTTTCCCCTTTAGAAAATTTTGTCCTCAAAATTTCTCACTTGATAATAGTTTCAGCTATGGTATTCTCATAGGCTCTTTGATTTTCCAAGCCAAATCTATCCCAACTAACTTGTTCTCAGTCAACTCTGACTACTTATCTGACTACGGTTGAAATATTGTACTGAAGTTAAGTTTAATACTTAAAGCCTTGTGAAATTTAATCCAAAATTTATAGGTGAATCTCTGATCTCGATCATAAATGATAAACAATGGCACTCCATGCAATCTGTCTTTCTATAGTACATGTAAGTCAACTAGCCTTTTAAACAAGTAATTTATTCTGACCAGAATAAAATGAGTCAATTTCGTTAGTCTATCAATAATAATCCAGATCGAGTCTTTCTTTCTCTACATCAAAGGTAGTCTAGATACGAAACCCATCATGACTCGCTCTCATCTCCATTCGAAAATCATAGCAGTTCGTAATAGCTAGGACAGAACTTGATGCCCAGCTTTGACTTGTTGACATACCAGACATTTTGGTACAAACTCTAAAATTTCACATTTCATTCCCAGCCACCAATAACTCTGTTTCAAGTCATTACACATTTTGTTGCTGCCTTGGTGAATCAAGTAGAAGCTGCTATGAGCCTTGTGTAAAATGTCTTTTTTAATCTCAAAAGTGTTCAGTATTAATATTGAAATTAATGATCTGACCATTTTGAATCAATTCCCATTTAGCTAGCAAATTCGAATCTTTACTTTGCAACTCACAATTTCTCTGAATAAATAGCGATTTAACTCTTAGCTTTGTAATAGTTATACCATTATAATTCAAGGTCAACCGAGTGTTCTAATAGTTCAAACCATCTTCTTTGTCGTAAATTTAACTCTTTTTGATTTATCAAGTATTTCAAACTTTTATGATTGGTAAACATGTGACATTTTTTTTATCGTAAAAATAGTGTCGCCAAATCTTTAGAGTAAAAACAAAAATTGTCAATTCAAGATCATGTGTCAAGCAATTCTTTTCATGCAATTTTAATTGTTAGGAGACATAAACAATGACCTTACATTCTTGTATCATTACATAATCCAAACTATTTAAAGGAGCATTACTATAAACAACAAATTCTTTCATTGATTCAGGCTGTGTTAACATTGGTGCCTCTGTCAACATACTTTTCAATTTGTCAAACTTTGTTGACATTTATCAGACCACGCAAAACTAACATCTTTCTGTAATAGTTTCATCAACGATAAAAATATTATCAAGAAATTGTTAACAAATCGTCTGGAATACAAATTTCAAATGCTGAGCATGCTCTGATTCAATTTTAGAATAGATCAGGATATCATCAATAAAAACAACAACAAATCTATCAAGATGCGGCTAAAAAACTTGATTTATCAGATACATAAATGTCGTAGGGGCATTAGTCAATATGAAAGGCATAACTAAAAACTCATAATGTCCATAATGGGTTGTAAATGTTGTTTTCAACACATCAACATCTTTAACTCGCAACTGAGCCAAATCTGAGGTCAATCTTCAAAAATACTATAGCACATTTCAACTAGTCAAAAAAATCGTCAAAAAAGGCAACAGATGCTTATTCTTTATCATGACCTTACTCAATTGTCGATAATCTATACAAAACCTTATCGTTCGGTCTTTTCTTTTCACAAATAGTACATGTGCACCCCAAGTTAACACTCAGTTAAATAAAACCTCGGTGAATCAAATTTTCCAACTGAGCTTTTAATTTTTTTAATTCTACTAGTGCTATTCTGTATGGAGCAATTGAGATCAGAATAGTCCCTGGCACTAATTTTATAGCAAAGAAAACTTCTCGCTCTGGTGGTAAACCCAATAATTCCTCAAGAAATACATCCGTAAACTCGCAAACTATTGGTACCTGAATAACTTTCCTTTCAGATGCTTTGTAATTTAGAACATAGGCTAAAAATGTGTTACAACCTTTTCTGATAATTTTTTGTGCAGACATTGCCAAAATAATGTTTGCAACACAAGCAGACTTCATAAATTCAACATAAATCAATTCACAGTTTTGGCATGTCAAACCAATAAGCTTCTATTTGCATTTTACTACAACATCATGTACTGTCAACCAATTTATACCCTAAATAATGTCAAGCTCATTAAAAAGCAGTAACATTAAATCAACAGTAAAGTCATAATCCTGAATTTTTAGTGGACCCTATTTGCAAACCAGACCAACTATAACACTTTGGCTTAAAAGGGTTTATTACTTTAACAACATAATTAGTTGACTCAACCAGTAAGCTTTTTTTTGTTACTAACATAGTGCATATATATGAAGCTTGAGTTTCAGATCAAACTTCTGTATCTTTGGTTCTAGTTCTAGTAACTCCAACTATGCCACTATTTCTTGGTCGTCTACCTCTCGTAGATGTGACAAAAATTTTTGCATTCTGATCTCTATTCAATTCAGCTCGGCTTGGGCAATCTTTCTTAGAATGATCAGGAGATCCACACAAAAAACAAAACAGGACTAGTCTTTCAAACTACAAACTCTAAAATGATTTCGGCCACAATGACTGCACTGAGGTCTACTTACATTTTGAACACTACTTGTATTGGTACTTAATTCTTTCATTTTATTTTGTAGGGGAACAAAAAATGTTATGGATGTGTAACGCTTACTAAAATCACAAGCTTTTATTTCATTTTACTTCTTGTGATTGTATACTTCTTCCATTTTCTGAACTCAGTCAGACAAAATTATGAATTCCCAAATTTCCACCGCACCAACAATAACTTGATTTCATCGTTCAATCCATTTTCAAAGAGGATACACATTTCTTCTTCAGTATATATAATTTTATGAGCATATTTACTGAGTTGTACAAACTCGCGCTCGTATTTAGCAACTGATCTATTTCTTTGTTTCAACTTGAGGAACTCATTTTTCTTTTTATTAATGTATCGTTTGCTAACATATTTCTTTCAAAATTCAATTTTAAAGAATTCCCGATTAACTTGTTCTTTCAGTACAACCACAATTAGATTCGACCACCAATGAAAAACCTCAACTTTTAATAGTGACACTACACATCTCAAACAATCTTCAGGAGGACACAACATTTCATCCAAAACTCTCTTTGTGTGCTTTAACCAATACTCGGATCTGACCGAATAATCACCCACTTTACCACGAAACTCTTCGGTTCATGCTTTATCAATAAAAAGCCTGTGAATATTTTATCGTACAAGGCTTTGAGAATGAGGGGATGGAGGTTGTTGAGTCACAGAATTAACTCTCATGTATGCATTAAAAATATCATTCGTCATGTTTAAAAAGGCATTATGAACCTCTTCTTTGGGCCCTTGAAACTCGAGCACATTATAAGCAGCCCATTGATCAGTGGCTGGAATATAACTCTGTATTCCATCAAATTCTACTTGATTGGATTCAGTTGACATCTTAAATCTATAAGAAAATAAGTCAAATTGAACAAGACTCATCACACTATCATAGGTTATAAAGTGGCATGTATTTCTAGACTCAATACATGCTACTTTTATTCCTAAAATTTGACTTCTAGCTCTGATATCATTAAATGTAACACCCTATATCCTATCTAGTTACCTGACCTAAGCTATGAGGTATTACAACTATAAAACATCAACTTATTCACTATCTTGTAATAAATAACCAAGTTATTCATTTCTTAATAATATTGCAATCATTTCAAAGCTATTTGATCATATTTCAGCTTAAATTGAGCATATGAAGCATTTAAAACAAATCGAGAACAATTCTGGACTAATCTAAAAAGTTTACAAAAAAATAACTAAATAGTGAAAACATGGGTCACACGGCCATGTGACTAGGCCGTGTTATAGAGCTCAGATCGTGTGGCTCAAATACATGGTGGTGTGGCAAAATCATGTAACAAACTGTGATCGTGTGAATAATTCTACACCAAAATCATATAGGCCACATGATCCTGGCATGCAACCACGTATGGTACACGGTCAAGTGGCAAACCATATCATAAGTCATGTACACCTACGAGTGTCTTAAAAAACAAGCTATTTCACCTACAATTCCTTCGATCCAAAGCCATGCAATTACCATCACTTCAACTTATTCATAATGTACCAAAAACATGCCAAATAATATTTAACTTAAGTGACTAACCAACATGCCCTCATTGGCACCACGATTAACCATCCAAACTAAAACACAACTAACTTATCAAGATTGTTTATGTAACACCCCTCACCCGTTTCGATCACTGGAACCAACCAATAGGATGTTACAAAGAAAATACTATCTAAAACAAAAAATTTATAATTTAACATTTAATTCTAATTACAATAAATACATAAATAATAAGTTTATACATAATTCACTAATTTACATATCATACAAATATAATAATTTGGAAATAATAAGGACCTATTTGTAATAGCCTAGACATGAAATGGGTTTAAAGAGTAAAATTTCAAAGTTCCAAAGTTGGTCTCGATAATCTATGAAAAGTATCGATACTAAAATAAAAATCGATATCATTTCAGCATTCTATTTATTTTAAAATTGATCATATGGTAAGGTATCGATACCAAATGCTAAAATATTGATACCTAATTTCAAAATTGTAAAATTTCAACTTTAAAAGGTTCAATTCATGCCAATTTACCTATCCAACAAAAGAAAATAAAATCACCTATTCAAACACTCAATGTCTAACCAATGTGCCCTCATTAACACCACAATTCAATTACCCTATTAATACCGAACAAAGGCTATGCTATAATGACAAGCTATGCCTATACTAATATCTTGCATTTAAACTCAAGAAATAACCATTGACTCTTGTCAAAACTTACCATTCCTCTTCTCATCTTGAACATATTCATTCTTACCATAATTCAAGCATTTTATAATGTCTAATTCAAGTGATTAGCTAGCAAAAAAAAAAACCATAATACACCAAGAACTATAATAAGATTACTTATAAGCTATCATAACATAAGCATCAATTTAACAATCCAACCAACACATGCCATATATGTCGAAACAAAACACTTCCAACTAGTCATGATTTGACAATTTCTAATACACATACATATTTACATACCACAAATGACCACAACATACATTTATAACCTAGGTACATGCCAGAACTCACAAAAAGACCATTCACCAGTATTTGAGTATGGGAACGTCACTGGATGTCGAGGTGATGATAGATCTACTAGGTACCTAACTTGTGCACGAGAAAACAAACGTATGCTGAGTATAACTCAGTGGTGCTTCCATAATTTGTGTAATTAAACAAGGTACAAGCTATTTAATTACACAACTAAAAATGCAGTTCAAGTAATGAAATAAAGCATATGTATTTATATTACTTCATTTCTCTTTTGAAACTTAATAATCAATTCAAACATATGAAATTTCAAATATCATCATATTTCTATTTTATACATCCAATAAAATTTGTCCAAAATTCACATCCAACTTTACTTCCATTGCCATATTCAATTTCATTACTTTCTTTTTAGTTCCCCCTATTAACATGACTCGGATATGCGGATCCAACCAACACACCAAAGTTTCACTCCTAGAGCTTGATGGAATAATTCGTAAAAACAAATTGCACCTAGCGCTGGCCAATAAAACCAACAAATGGGGTGCTCGACACACCCAACATGTAATCGTAAAGCCCTAAACTCTTCCTATCCTATGGCATGCCAATTATACCTGACCTTTTCTGAACAGTTAATAGGGTAATGTAATTCTTAGTTCAATTCATACTTCAATTCCCCAGATTCATATTTCAATTTCATTAATCCAAATAATTCAATCATTTAAATATATACTCATAGCAACATCTTTTCTTTCCATAAAAAAATCAATTTCAATTTCAATAATAATCAATATAATTCAAAACACAAGTAACCAATTCAACCATTTCAAACACATCACCTTAAATAAACTTGTAACTTACCTTAACTCACCATATATGCAAATGCTCAATACAAAAATTTAAATAGTTTAGACTATAGAAACACACACCATAATTTTTGAGCTACTCATCGACAACTTTGTCTTTTCCTTTCTTACTCGAGTATTCCAATTCAACATTAGCTACGAGTTAAACATATATAATAAATTAATATTTTACATACCATTTCATATTTAATTAAAAAATTCATACTACTTTAACATGAATTTCAATTTATTCCACGAAACTGGAACTAACATAATTTATCAAAAATCTTCCCAACATTAAACCAAATTTTCCTAAAGTCCCTATAGGGCTTCCTATTCTTAATTAAACCCCTAATTTTAATTTTAATTATAATTTAGTCCCTAATGCACAATTTCATGAATTAACTTTACAAAGTATTCTAGTTTAACTTCCAACCTTAATATCAATCACAACAACACCAAAAACTTAATTTTTTCTATGATGGCAACTTCCATAATTTCAACTATTCCAAAAATTTGAACATGGGCAAGTTAGCTTATGATCTTAGGGTTCTAGAAAATATAAAATTTATCCAAAAAGGACCAAAGTTTACTAAACAATTTGAGCTTCAAAGCTTAAAGATTAATGGCCAAATATGTTTTTTCTCCTTCCCAAGTTCGGCATGCAAGAAAAATAAAGCTTAAAATTTGTTTCTCTTTTCCACTAAGTTATTTGTTTCCTATTCTTTATTATTTCATTTTCATTTTAATTTTAACATGATTTACTAGTTAAATATTATAATATATTTAACATATAATAAATAATATCAATCATAAGCATCCACTATCAATAACTTATATAAATAATGGTCTACTTATTTAATAAGTCCCTTACTCTAGTCTTACCATGTAATTTAAAACTAATTACTACTTTTATCACATACTTACTTTAGTCTTTGTATTTAAATTGAACACTAATTCAATAAAATTATCTAACTAACATTCAACTCGCTTCTAAGTTAACTCCGTAAATATTTAATAAAAATATTTACGAGCTTGATTGACAAAAATGGAGTCCCGAATTTACACTTCTCGACACCACTGATTTTCGGGTCGTTACAATTCTCCCCCTAAATAAATTGTCCCTGAAATTTACCTAAAAAAGGTGACGATACCAAGATCTCATAATTTCCTCGGATTCTCGAGTTGCTTCCTCGAATTATGACTATGCCACAATACTTTCACAAGTGGAACAAGTTTGTTACGCAACTTTTTCACCTCGGGAGCAAAAATTTCGACTGGTTTTTCTTCATACGATAAATCAAGTTGTATTTCTATATCTTTCGCCGAGATAAGATGAGACAAATCAGATTGGTATCTTCTGGGCATCCACATGTGAAAAACATTGTGTATTTTTTGTAAATCTACCGACAATGCCAAATGATACGCAATAGATCCAATTATTTCCGTGATTCAATATGGCTCAATAAAACGACGACTCAATTTTCCTTTTCGACCAAATCAAAGGACTTTCTTCCATGGTGAAACCTTTAAAAACACTTTGTCACCTACAGTCAATTCAATATCTCGGTGTATCAAATCTGCATAAGATTTCTATCTATGGGAAGCTGCTTTCGATTTATCATGAATCACCTTTACCATATATTCTGTTCCTTCAATCAATTCCGGTCCCACAAAATATCTTTTGCTTAATTCTGACCAAAAAACAAGTATTAGACACCTACGACCATAAAGAGCTTCGTACGAAACCATTTGAATGCTCGATTAAAAACTAATATTGTACACAAACTTATCCAAATGCTCGAAGCATATCTTTAACATCAACTTGATTTTGTTACAACTTGCTTCAAAATCAATTTCCCAGGCTCGAAGCATATCTTCAAGAATTTGAATAACACGCTCGGATTGTCTGTCTGTCTACGGATTAAAAGTCATGCTAAAATTAACTCTCGTGCCTAAAGATTCATGCAACTATTTCCAAATTCTCAAGGTGAACCAGGGATCCCAATCAGAGATAATCAATGTAGGCACACCATGCAATCTAACAATTTCTCAAATGTAAATCTCGACAAGTTTCAGAAGTGACCAATCGGTTCTTATAGAGATAAAATGGGTCAATTTCGTAAGTCGATCAACTATTACCCAAACAACGTTTTTCTTACTCGGAGACAACGATAATCCTGTTACAATATCCATCGTTATACGCTCTCATTTCCATTCAGGAATAGTAATAGGCTGAAGTAATCTGGTGGGAACTTGATGTTCCGCTTTAACCTACTGACAAGTTAAACATTTAGCCACCAACTCAACTATTTCCATTTTCATTCCTGGCCACCAATATAACTCCCTTAAATCACAATACATTTTCGTTCTACTAGGATGCAATGTGAATGGGTTGTCGTGAGCTTCACGAAGGATTTATTCTTTTAACTCTACAACATTCGGAACACATATTCAATCACGGAACCTCAAACAGTCACTATTATCAATGCTAAAATTTTCCAAGAAACAATTCTAAACCCTTTTTTCTTTTCCTAATTAATTTGACACCATCTAGCTACGCTACTCTAATCTTGTCAAACAACAGTAGTTTAACTTTTAATTCTACCAACAAACTCCGTCTTTTCTAATGCTAAGCTGAGCAAACATCGATTTCAACTCAATTGCTTCCTTTCTACTTAATGAGTATGTTAGCTTTTCCAGGGTGGTAATCAATAACGCAATCGTAACCTTTTAGAAGTTCAACCCAGCGATGCTGTCTCAAATTTAACTTCTTCTAGGTTAGGATGTATTTAATACTTTTATGACCGATATAGATGTGACACTTTTCACCGTACAGGTAATGTCTCTAGATCTTTAGAGCAAAAACCACAATGGCAAGCTCTAAATCATACGTTGGGTAGTTACGCTCATGCATTTTTAGCTAGCGAGACGTATACATTATAACTCTTGAAAATAGTTATTTTTGATGCCTTTAAACCTAGTTAATTGCTTGTACTTAGGTATATTTAGTTGAATTTTAGGACATTTCATTCGTATTTTCATCATTGTATTAGGAGTTTGGATTGTGTTTAAATATTATGCTATTTTTAATTGCTTGTGGTAGGGCTGTGTTTGGTGGGGTTTGGTAGGTGCAGGTTGAGGAACGAGAAATAAAATAGTAATGGTTTTTCAGGGTAAAAGGTTGGACATTTTGTCAACATGAATGTTGTGATAATTTCAGGAAGATCAAGTCAACACTCAACGCATATCAATTTTAGCCCAACTGTACTTTTACCAAAAAAATCTACTTAAAAAATAGAAGAAGATAAACATGGGTTGTTAGATTTACCCTAGGGAAAAAGCCTATAAAAAGCCAAAGGGATCCTTAGGTAGGAATAGAGGGTAGCGGTTGAGTAGTGGCAGGAAGAGAAAGACGAAGGCATTTCCTCTTAGCTATCGCAGAACACTGTGCTACTTGAGTGTGAACTGGATAGGCGGAAGCTATCTTCCCGAAGTCTTCTGTATTTCTTACTTTGTTTTTCCATGAATTTAATGAATAAAATGGTGTTGGATGTTATTTTGGTTTTGAATTTTATGTACCAACATATGAGCTAAATCTCATCGGGTTTGGATTACATAATGAAACTTTTATTTTTTAATGTTTGAAACATATATATGATTCAATTTTACTATTTCATGCAATTGGTTTATTCCTAAATTGTATGCATGCAATCCCTAGACATAGATGACTGTGCAGCATGCCCATAAACTAATTTAATTCTGAAAAGGTTGCATTAGTTGGATCAAAATTGAATGATATGAGCAAGTACTCAATAAATACTTGTAGTAGACTCTAGACATAGAACAGCGTTCATACAGAAGGAAATAGTGCAGGGTACCATATTAAAGGTCTATAGACATGGGCAAGGTAACTTGAGGTTTTTGCTCTCAAAAGAAGTAGACCACTTTAGAACTCTTCTAAAAAGTAGATTGATTATGATTTTGCTGAGGCATTTCTGACAGTAAAGGTATATTCTTAGTAATTCCAACCTTCCATATCAACAATGTATATCCCTTATCCCTTGCCGTAGTATCTTTACCATCGCATCTTTAATTGTTTATTTGTTCAGTTACATATTATTCATATAATCATTTTCGTAATTGCCATTGCATTTTTACTCTTGCATTGCCATAGCATTTTCAATTATTCATCAATTATACATTTTGTTCACATTAATATTCCTTTTGTTTACCATTGTATTCTTATCATTATTTTGCTATAACATTAATCTAACTCTATTATAACAACTTGACCACTTTTGTGCCTCAATTTGATCCTTGTAGGTATGATACTCAGTCATCACTTTATTACTTAATTCGATGTGTATACTTGCACAATTCGCATTATCATATTCACACATGACAATACACAATCAATTTCCCATTTTGCATCAATATACAATCCAGACAATTTAAAGACACATCATTATATACCATGAAATCTTTCCCCGATTCAGGAAAGGTTAGTACTGGTGCTTCAGTCAACATTTATTTCAATTTCTCGAAACTTTCTTGGCACAAATTACTTCAAGTAAACTGAATATTCTTTTGAAGAAGCTTTGTTATCGGCATAGCTATCTTTGAAAATCCATTTACAAATCTTCGGTAATAACCAGCTAAACTAAGAAAACTACGAACTTTCAAAACATTTCTCAGTGCTTTCCACTAAACAATGGCCTCAATCTTTTTTGGATCAACCCTAATCCCATCAACTAAAATATAACTTCAGACAACCAAAATTCACAGTTGCTAAGTTTCCTATATAACTGCTTAGCTCGCAACACTTGCAGAATAATCTGAAGATGTTGTTCATGCTCCACTTCAGTCTTTGATATATTAGAATGTTGTCAATGAAAAATACCATGAATCGATCTAAGGTTGGAAGATACGATTTATGAGATCCATAAATGTCACAGGAGCATTAGTCAAGCCGAAAGGCATTACCAAGAATTCATAATGACCGTAACGCGTACAGAACGCCATTTTTGGCACGTCACCTATCTTTCACCTTTAACTGATAGTAGCCCGATCTTAAATCAATTTTAGAAAAAATGAAAGCTTCTTTCAGCTGATCAAATAAGTCATAAATACGAGGTAGAGGATATCGATTCTTAATCGTCAGCTTATTCAATTGCTGGTAATCTATACAAAGCCGCATCGAACCATCTTTCTTTTTAACAAATAAAACTAGAACTCCCCAGACTGATATACTAGGGCGTATAAAGCCATGAACCAGTAAATCTTGCAACTGCACTTTCAATTATTTTAGCTCTGTCAATGCCATACGATAAGAGGATATTGATACCAGAGTCGTCCCAAGAAACACTGCAATTGTGAATTCAACTTCCCTATCCGGTGGTAATCTTGGTAATTCTTCTAGAAACACATTCAGGAATTCAAAAACAATTTGAATCTTGCTACCTGGCTATCATCAGAATTATAATTAATGACATAGGCCAGGAAAGCTTCACAATCTTGATTAAGGAGTTTATTACCTTAAAATACTGAAAGGATACAAGTTTAACCACTCGTTTGGACACCATTCACCTTAACCAGGCTACCGTCGACTCTTTAGAACACAAATTCTTTTTACGGTAATTTAAAATTACTCCATGCTTAGTGAGCCAATTCATTCCCAAAATCAAACCAAAATCACCGATTGGCATAATCAATAAATCAACAGGACAAGATTGTAATAGTCCGGTTTAGACCTAGTCAGAATAGTGGTTTCGGGACCACAAATTTGAGTCATAAAAATATTTACATATTATTTTCTGTTCTTATTATATTTGAATTATTATGTGTGAAAATTTTGAACGAAAATTTGATCGTTCTTGTGCTCAATTTGTTAAAAGGACCTAATCGCGTAAAATGTAAAAGTTGCCTACTAATTGTGTAACATCCTAAAATAGGGCCTAGTAGGAACAGTGGTTTCGGGACCACAAATCTGACATTGAAATATTTATTTTATGACTATTATGAGGTCTAGAGTATGAGTATATGCATGTGTTAAAGTTTTATGAAGAAATTCTATGAGTAAGGTGTCCAATTGGAAATTAAGGACTAAATTAACTAAAGTGCAAAACTTGGATGCTAGAAGCAATTTGTATGAAATTTCTTTAGATTGTTAATTAGAAGTCCTTAAAGATAAATTTTCCTAATTTCTAAATTTTTGGACAAAAATAGGCATGTATGGATAAAATTTGAAAGAAAGGGCTTAAGGGCATTTTGGTCATTTGGCTAATTAATGAAATAAAATGGGAAAATAAGCCAAAAGTCAGCTCATCTTCTGCACCTTGCTGTCAAAATTTGAGAGCCACCATAGCTAGGGTTTCTTCACTTTTCAAGCTCAAAAGTAAGTGCTCCTAAGCCTCGTTTTTAATGTTTTTCGTATTTTTGAAATCCTGGTAACTTACTCTCTCCATTTCTACCCATATTTTGAGTTAGGGCCATATTTTGAGTTAGGGTTTATGTATGTAAAGTGACCCATGTGTGACATGTTTATTCTTTGATGATTTACGGAGGAATATGAAAATTGGATGTGTGTTAAACATCTTTTTCTAGGTGATTTTCATGAAAACCCCCTAAAAAGACCTTTTTGCAAAAGGTGTAAAATATGTGGTAGAAATGTGAAATAATAAAAAAATGTGGGCTGCCATAAGAGGAAAGAACATTCGGCTAGGCTCGGGTAGTGTAGAAAATTCATGCATTTGATCATACGAACCTAAGGACTAAATTGTAAATAATGTGAAAGGTTAGGGGCAAAATGGTCATTTTTTCTGGGGGTGAAATTTAGACTCGAAAAGAATAATGTGAGGTATTAATGATTCATTTTTATTGTTATAGACCCCGAGGAACAAATTCCGGAGGTCAATCGAGGAAAACGAAAGGTCTCGAAATAACCTAGACGCAAAACCAAAACGTGTACCAGGAAAGTTCGAATAACTTTAAGTAAACTATTAATATGCCTAGTTACATGTGTTATGAATGTATGATAATTGGTTATAATGATGGCATGAAAATCCATGAAGTATGTTAATAATAATGAAATGATAATGAATGTCCCGGTTGAAGTCAAAAAGGGAAATTCGATGGATAAACCATGGCTTACATGACTTGAGATCCTACATGTGTTGCAAAAAAGGATTTAGCCCAGACAGGTAATCCATTGATCTCAAACATAGGAAGGATCTAGCCCGGACGGGTGTTCCTTGAGTGATCGAGCCTCCCGAAGAATATGTGTGCATTGTGGATTTAGCCCGGACGGGTAATCCGACTAGCGTCTGAATTTAGCCTGGACTGGTAATTCAGATCCGAGCTTATTACGGGTGTTTTTTGCTTCAAGGAATTTAGCCTGGACTGGTAATCCCAACATCACCCTATGAGTTTACATTACGGGGGATTTAGCTTGGATTGGTAATCCCGCCGTATGATGTGAGGTTCACAGGAGTGCATACTTGAGATGATCGCTCTTATGACTTGACGGTAAATGGATAACCCATCGAGACTTTTGAGAAACTCAACGGGATTAACATGAGATATAAAAATGAAAATGTTGAATGATGAGCTCATCTAAGACAAATTACATGGTGCATTGTTATGAGACTAACTTGTTGATTGAGTGCATGTGATAGGGAAACTATTTCATGTTTGTTAGTTTTATTGCCTAATATCGATGCATGCTAATTAATCAGTAAGTTTACTTTCTAGTTATTTAGGCTTACTAACATGTAAATGCTTATCCCTCTCTTTTCCTTGTCTTACAGAGCTCGTGGACTCGCGAAGATTGGGAGACGGTTGGAGAGTCAATACACTGTCATCTTGTCTAGCTTTGGTATATAGATACTCTTATTTTGTTCAATGGCATGTATGGCCTTTTGTTATTTTGTTATATGTGTCATTTGATTAGCCAATATGAAGGCTTATAAAAGTATACATATTCACTTGTATATGGCCATGGAAATTGGCTCAGGTTGGTATAGGTTATGACCTACCAAATTGTGCATGTTATGTTCCAATGTTCTTGTGATGATTAAATATGGTGTATTAAAATTAGTCATATGTAGCATGACCAAATCACATAGGGTGGTTAGGCCACAAATTTGGCAATGAGTTAAGATAACGAGCCAATCTTAATTGAGTTACAAGTTATGGAAATCCTTAAGATAAAAGGGACAACCTAGCATGTATAAAAACTGATGAGATGAAGTTTACATGCAATGAGGTATATTAAGGTTATTTAAGAGTATAATTAGACCATATTAAGTGTTATTGAAAACTATAAGTGGATATGGTTATTAGAGGGTGACCTAAGGCTTGGAAAATAGCCAAATAAGGTCCACACGGGTGGACACACGGGTGTGTGTCTAGGCCGTGTGTGACACACGAATTGCCCCATGGGCGTGTGAAATGGCCGTGTGTCCCCTGCACCTAAAAATATTAAGTCAGAATGCATGGTAATAAACACACGGGTAGAGACACAGCCATGTGTCTCAACCGTATGGAAGGCACGACTAGCACACAGGCGCGTGTCTTGGCTGTATGCCCCTAAATGCATGCTGACGTCATAAACAAAATGCTCGAGTTTTAGACATGGGAAACCACACAGGCGTGTCTAGGCAGTGTGAAGAACATGGTCCAGGGACACGGGCGTGTGCTTGGCTATGTGAAAACCTCTGTAGGTTCGAAATATAAAATAAATTCAATTAATTCTACACGGGTAGGGGACACGGGCGTGTCCCAAAGTACACGGGCGTGTGCATTGCCTCTACACGGACGTGTGAGGCTTAACTTAGAAAATTTTTCAAGAACTTTCTCAGGTCCTCGGTTTAGTCTCGACCTTTCTCAATGTATATTTTGGGCCCCGTAGGCCCATAATAGGACACTAAGATGTTGTTTGATTGGGTTCAAATTGGAACGAAATTTTATAACCTGTATTTCCTGAAAATGTTTGAGTACATGTCTGGTAACGCCTTGTACTTGATCCCGATCTCGGGTACCGGTAAAGGTGTTACATTTAGTGATATCAGAGCTATGGTTTAGTCAGTTCTAGGTCTACTGTAGAGTGTACCGAGTTTAGCTATACATGCCATTATAAAAATGTGATAGTGTGATATCTCCTAACTGTTTAATTGTCTTTGAATATAGTAAATGTCTTCCAATCATGCATAAGATGAGTCTGAGGGAGCTGAGAGCCATGCTCCAGCTTCCATACAACGAGTTGTTTCTAGTAGTAGTAGAAAGCCTATCTCTGAAGGTCGGGAAGAGGCCGTATCCGCCTTTTTTGGCATGATGGATGAATGGTTTGGGGATTATTTGAGGAAACGCCCCAACATACCACGACCTTCCCCGCCCCCTAATCGACCTGATGAAGAAGTGCCACGAGGTATGGCACCTGTAAGAGTTTGTAAAGCCCTGGTGGACAAGCTTAGAAACTATAAGGCTAAAAAATTTAGAGCTAAGATTGATGATGATACTGAACGAGCCGAGTTCTAGCTCAAGAGTATTACACAAGTGTTGGATGAATTATCGTGCACACCTGAGGAGTGTTTAAAATATGCTGTATCTCTCCTAAAGGATACTGCATACCACTGGTGGAAGACCGTATCTTTAGTGGTACCAAAGAAAAACATTTCTTAGGAATTTTTCCAAGCGAAGTTTAAGAAGAAATACATCAGTCAAAGGTTCTTAGACTCGAAGCGAAAGGAGTTCCTATAACTCAAACAAGAAAATAAGACTGTACCAGAATACGAAAGGGAGTTTGTAAGGCTAAGTCAGTATGCAATTGAATGTGTTCAAACAGAGTCAGAAATGTGTAAACGCTTCGAGAAAGGTCTGAATGAGGAAATCAAGCTATTGATTGGGATACTTTACGAGTTTGCTGCATTAGCTCATTGGGCCAAGAAGGCCGAGGAACTCAATAATGAAAGGAAGCAAGCTAAGAGAGAAGCTCAAGTTATGAACAAGAGATCCAGCGGTAAGACGCTCTCATTTGCCACAAAGAAATCAATGAGTCAACATGAACAGTCCACTTCATCGGTAGGATATTTGGGTAGAGCGAGAGGCTCCAAATGACATAATCAGAAGTCTTCTTCCCCTATGGTGACTAGTGTGGGGAGTGTAGATGACCAAAAGCCAAAGTGTAAAAGCTGCAATAAATTTCAATTTGGAGAGTACCGGATGAAGAGCGATGCGTGCTATAGATGTGGTTCTCTTGACCACTTCTTCAGACATTTCCCAGAGTGAACCGATAAAGAGGTGGAAGTAGCCCTGAAATCAAGTGTTCCTATTTCATGAGGTAGACCTCCGAGATATCCTAGAAATGCTATTGGCAATCGGGTTGTGGCCAAAGACACTGCAAAATCAGAGACTTGAGCCCCGGCAAGAACGTATGCAATATGCACTCGAGAGGAAGTCTCTACTCTTGACGTCATCATGGGTAATTTTTTTCTTTTTAACACTTGTGTTATTGCCTTAATTGATCCGGGATCGACACATTCATACATTTGCATGAGATTGGTATCTAGTATGAATATATCCATTGAACCTACTAAATTTATAATTAGAGTGTCGAACCCATTAGGCAAGTTAGTCTTGGTCGATAAAGTCTATAAGAATTTTCCTTTGACGATTCAGGGGCACTGTTTTCCGGGTAACCTTATGTTATTGCCATTTGAAGAGTTTGATGTAATACTTGGCATGGATTGGTTAGCCCTGCATGATGTAATTGTAAATTTTGGTGGCAAGTATATTGAATTGAAGTGCCTAGATGGTAAGATTATACGGGTTAATTCAAGAGAGTTGGATACTCTGCCGATTGTAATCACAACAATAGTTGTACAAAGATATATAAGAAAAGGGTATGAAGCCTACCTTTCTTTTATACTGAACACTAAGGAAACGGAGTTGAAGATTGAGTCTATACCAATAGTATATGAATATCTAGACGTGTTCCCAAAAGAATTACCCAGACTACCCCCTGATAGAGAGATAGAGTTTGGTATTGAACTAGTGCCAGGAACAGCTCCTAATTCTATTGCTCCGTACAGGATGACACCAACCGAGTTGAAAGAGTTAAAAGAATAGTTGTAAGAACTGACAGATAAAGGTTTTGCAAGGCCGAGCTTTTTGTCTTGGGGTGCTCCCATATTGTTTGTAAAGAAGAAGGATGGTTTGATTAGGCTATGCATAGATTATCGGCAAATGAACAAGGTGACTATTAAGAATAAGTATCCTTTTCCAAGAATCGATAATTTGTTCGACCAGTTGAAAGGAGCCACTGTGTTCTCTAAGATAGACCTGAGATCCGGCTACTATCAATTGCGAGTTAAGGAATCGAATGGGCCTAAAACAGCTTTCAGAACGAGGTATGGTCACTATGAATTCCTTGTTATGCCATTTGGTTTAACGAATGCACCGGACGTATTTACAGACCTAATGAATAGAATATTTCAGCCGTACCTGGACAAGTACGTCGTCGTGTTCATTGACGACATTTTGATTTATTCCAAGGATGAGACAGAGCATGCGAAGCATTTGAGAATTGTGTTGCAGGCTTTATGGGAAAAACAATTGTATGCTAAGTTTAGCAAAAGTGAATTTTGGCTCCAAGAAGTAGGGTTCTTAGGTCATATTGTTTCAGGTGATGGCATCCGAGTTGATCCAAGTAAGATCTTTGCCATCGTTGAATGAAAACCACCTAAAAATGTAGCCGAGGTTAGAAGCTTTTTGGGCTTAGCCGATTACGACCGAAGATTTGTGGAAGGATTCTCCATGATAGTGACTCCAATGACGAGGTTACTATAGAAAGACATGAAGTTTGAATGGACAGAAAAATGTCAGTAGAGTTTCGAGAAGTTGAAGACATTGCTGACTGAAGCTCCAGATTTAGTATTGCCTGAGCCAGGAAAGAGTTTGTGGTCTATAGCGATGCATCCTTAAATAGACTGGGTTGTGTACTTATGCCAGATGGCAGGGTGATAGCCTATGCTTCACTGCAGTTGAAGCCACACGAGAAGAATTATCCTACGATGACTTAGAGCTTGCCACCATTGTTTTTGCCTAGAAAATCTGGAGGCATTACTTATATGGTGAGACTTCCCGTATATTCACAAGCCACAAGAGTTTGAAATATTTGATGACTCAAAAAAAATTGAATCTGAGACAGCGGAGATGGTTAGAACTAATTAAAGATTACGAGCTGATTGTGACAGCCCAAATAAGGGCCTAAACAGAATAGTGGTTTCGAAACCACAATTTTGAAGTAGAAAAATTTATTCCGATTAATTTTTATAATTTATCGAGTGATTAGAATGCATGTGTTAGAATATTGATAGAAAATTTCATGAATTGCATGTCTAATTTGCCTATTAAGACTTAATTGCAAAAAGTTGATAAATATGAGTTCTAGATGTTAAAGGATTTAATTGAAGAACATAATTGAAGTAGAGGTCCTTAAATGGTAATTATAGCATTAGGTTTTCATGGACAAAAATGGACATACATAGGTAGAAATAACCAAAGTTTTTAATGAAGGGTATTTTAGTCATTTGGTAATTAAAAGATTAAAAAAAAAGGAAAAAGATGGCAAAATATGTCCATCTTCTTCATTAGGACAAAATTTCAAGGGTTCTCCATAGCTAGGGTTTGTTTCAAGCTTCCAAGCTCGATAGTAAGTGATTCCAAGCCCCGTTTTTAATGTTCTTTACGTTTTTGGAGTCTTGGTAACTTGATTTAGCTTATTCTAGCAATAATTTGGAAAAATACCCATAGGTGAAATTGTTTATTTTGATGTTTTATGGTAGAATATGAAGCTTGAAATTGTGTTAAATAACTTTTGCTAAGCGATTTTACCTGAAAACGAGGAAAACGACATAATCGGTAAAAATACCTAATGTTCATAACTACATGTTAGAGTGAGAATTTGATGTTGCCATAGAAGGGAAAAATGATCAGCATGTCATAAAACATAATAATTTTGGAAAAATTTTATTTTGTGACATGTGAAATAAGTTTTAGTATTGTTTAATTAATGGACACAAATGGTGATTTGTGGTTGACGAATTGAGATTAAATTAGGAAATATCGATTAAACATGTAACGTGGTGCTAAGTAGATATGCCATGGTTACATATATTGATTCATTAACGTGGTTCTAAGTGGATATACCACGGTTATACATGTAACGTGGTGCTAAGTGGATATACCACGATTACACATATTGATACATGTAACGTGGTGCTAAGTGGATATGCCATAGTTATACATGTTAATTTGAAAAGTGGCGCTAAGCGCGTATGCCACAATTACATGTTAGCCCAATAGTGTGGTGCTATGTGCATATACCACTAAGTTGGGCATTAATTACAGAAGGTGGAGCTATGTGCTAAAACCACCGGATATTGTTACTTTCCGAAGTGTTCACTGGGAGAAATTATGTGGGATAATAACAGAATATGAATATATGAGTTTTGAATTATGAGTTAGATATGTGAATGAATTTTTGATAAGATGAATATGGATAAGCATTTTCTTGAAAGTTGATAATAAGAAATTTTAGTGAAGGAATGAAATTTGGGATAAACAGTCTAAAACAGCGGCAGGGGAGTGACTTTAAAAAAATACCAAAAATGGTAGAAGTTGAACTAGAAGTGCACTGAGGTATGAAATTAAATCTTATTGAATATATTTTCATATAAAATAAATAGAGCAAACAAAGGAATTCTTTATTTTGAGATATTTGTATTTTTGTAAGACTGGTTCAAACTGATTCCGTGATCCCCTGTTTTGAATTGTAAAAATCGTTAAAAATTTTAAAAAAATAGTTAAGGAACATAATTTATATGTTTGGATTCCTTATTGAATATATTTTCAGAAGAAAGAAACAAGAACCTCATTTGAATTTGATAGCAATATATAATTAAATTTTAGTGAAGAGTGGTCAGAGCTGCTGAATCGCAAAACAGGGGAGACTTCAATGAATAAACTGTATTAATCGGCCCAAAAAAAAATTCTGAAATTTTTATGGTAAGAAGACATATGATTCTAGATTCTGGGAAAATTTATTGATCTTAATTTGGAGTTCTGTAGCTCCAGATAAAAATAATGTAGTTACTGGGACTCGAATGAACAACTTGTACTGAACTAAAATAAATGATAAATGCATATGAGAAAAACATTGTGTAATTATGGATACATATTTTGGGATCTATAAATGGCATTATTGGTTTGTTATCTTTATTATTTACATATTACTTACTAAGCTTTTAGCTTACTTTGCTTCATCTTCCTTTCTTATTTTATTTTATAGTGAAATCAAGTTTGCTCATGATTCGGGGAAAAGTTGTTGGAAGCTAACCAACGCTATCCATTCTTCCTTTTGGTATTTTGTAAACACATTTTGGACATATGGCATGTATAGAAGGCTTGAGTATTTTGTTATAAATTTTAGTAATATTACTTTAAAAGTTGAATTATAACGTTAGATATTTCATTCGTATTTTGTTATCGTTATGATCTAATGTTAGTTACATTATAAGTTTATGATATATGTGAATTTAATTTTTTTAAAAGACGAGTGATCAATTGACGGATTTAAATTTAGATAATCATTTTATGTCTTGATTTTCTATAATTATACGTACGTTGTTCTAGTAATACTCATATTCTGTTCTAGTATTGAACACGGGTATGGGGTGTTACAGTGATTATTGATTATTACCCGGGAAAGGCGAATGTGGTCACTGACGCGTTAAGCAGAAAATCTATTTTTGCACTAAGGGCCATGGACGCTCGATTGGCATTGTTTAATGATGGTTCGGTTTTGGCGAAGCTAAGGGCTAGGTCGACATTTCTTTAGGAAATTTATGATGCTCAGACTAATGATAGTGTCCTGCAAGCTAAAAGAGCTTAATGTGAGTCGGGCAATGAATTAGATTTTCAGATTAGTCCTGATGGATGCTTGATGTTCAGAGACAAAGTTCGCGTATCGAGGGATGATGAAATTATTCGAAAAATCTTGCAAGAGGCACATGATAGCCGTTTGTCTATTCGTCCGAGAAGTACCAAGATGTATAACGATTTGAAGAAAATGTACTGGTGGGACGGCATGAAAAGAGAAATCTCTGAATTTGTATTGAAATGCTTGATACGTCAGCAAGTCAAGGCTAAACATCAAGTACCTTCTGGTTTACTACAGCCTGTGATGGTCCCCAAATGGAAGTGGGACAGAATCACTACGAACTTCGTGACAGGATTGCCATTGACCCCAAAAAGAAAGATGCTATATGGGTTGTGGTTGATAAGTTGACCAAGTCGGCTCATTTTATTTCGGTAAGGACAGATTATTCACTTGACAAGTTGGTCGATTTGTATATATCTGCAATTGTGAGATTACACGAGGTACCATTATCGATTATTTCAGATAAAGACCCGAGATTTACTTCGAGATTCTGGAAGAAGTTACAAGAAGCCTTGGGTACTAGGTTGATTTTTAGTACAGCTTTTCACCCACAGACTGATGGTTTGTCTGAATGGATGATTCAAATTCTTGAGGATATGTTGCGATGTTGCATCCTTGAATTTTAGGGCAGCTGGGAAAAATACCTGCCATTGGTAGAGTTCGCCTACAACAACAGTTTTCAAACAAGTTTGAAGATGGCGCCTTATGAGGCCTTGTATGGAAGAAAGTGTCGAACTCCATTTTATTGGACAAGACTCAAGGAGAGTTAGATTCACGGAGTTGATCTAATCAAGGAAACTAAAGAAAAGGTTAAAGTGATACGTGATTGCTTAAAAGCGGCATCGAATAGAAAAAAGTCATATGCTAATCTGAAAAGAAAAAAGATTGAGTTCCATGTCGGGGATAAAGTATTCTTGAAAGTATCTTCATGGAAAAAGGTATTGAGATTTGGCCGGAAAGGCAAACTGAGTCCGCGATTTATTGGACCATACGAGATCACTAAAAGAGTTGGACCATTAGCCTATCGCTTGGCATTGCCACCAGAGCTGGAAAAGATTCATGATTTATTGCATGTATCTATGTTAAGGCGATATCGATCAGACCCCTCTCATATGATTTCACCGACAGAGATCGAAATTAGACTAGACATGACCTATGGTGAAAAACCGGTAAAGATTCTAGCTCGTGAAGTTAAACAGCTGAGAAATAAAGATGTGCCTTTGGTAAAAGTCTTATGGAATTGAAATGGTGTGGAAGAGGCTACATGGGAGCCAGAAGAAACCATGAGAAGCCAATATCCAAACCTGTTTACTGGTAAGACTTTCGAGGACAAAAGTCCCTAAAGGGGGGAGAAATGTAACATCCCAAAATAGGGCCTAGTCAGAACAGTGGTTTCGAGACCACAAATATGACGTTGAAATATTTATTTTATGACTATTATGAGGTCTAGAATATGAGTATATGCATGTGTTAAAGTTTCATGAAGAAATTCTATGAGTAAGGTGTCCAATTGGAAATTAAGGACTAAATTGAATAAAGTGCAAAACTTGGATTCTAGAAGCAATTTATATGAAATTGCTTTAGATTATTAATTAGAGGTCCATAAAAAGTAATTTTCCCAATTTCTAAGTTTTTGGACAAAAATGGGCATGTATGGATAAATTTGAAAGAAAGGGCTTAAGGGTATTTTGGTCATTTGGCTAATTAATGAAATAAAATGGGAAAATAAGCCAAAACTCAGCTCATCTTCTCCAGCTTGCTACCAAAATTTGAGAGCCACCATAGCCAGGGTTTTTTTAACTTTTCAAGCTCAATAGTAAGTGCTCCCAAGCCCCATTTTTAATGTTCTTCGTATTTTTGAAATCCCGATAACTTACTCTCTCCATTTCTACCCATATTTTGAGTTAGGGTTTATGTATGTAAAGGGACCCATGTGTGAGATGTTTATTCTTTGATGATTTATGGAGGAATATGAATGTTGGATGTGTGTTAAACATCTTTTTTAAGGTGATTTTCATGAAAAACCCCTAAAAGGACCATTTTGCAAAAGGTGAAAATTTGTGGTAGAAATGTGAAATAATGGAAAAATGTGGGCTACCATAAGAGGAAAGAACATTCGGCTAGGCTTGGGTAATGTAGAAAATTCATGCATTTCATCATACAAGCCTAGGGACTAAATCGTAAATAATGTGAAAGGTTAGAGGCAAAACGGTCATTTTTTTTGGGGTTGAAATTTAGACTCGAAAAGAATAATGTGAGGTATTAATGATTCATTTTTATTGTTATAGACCCCGAGGAACAAATTCCAGAGGTCGATCGAGGAAAACGAAAGGTTTCAAAATAACGAGACGCAAAACCGAAATGGATACAAGGTAAGTTTGAATAACTTAAAGTAAACTATTAATATGCCTAGTTACATGTGTTATGAATGTATGATAATTGGTTATAATGATGGCATGAAAATCCATGAAGTATGTTAATAATAATGAAATGATAATGAATGTCCCGATTGAAGTCAAAAAGGGAAATTCGATGGATAAACCATGGCTTACATGACTTGAGATCCTGCATGTGTTGCAGAAAAGGATTTAGCCCAGACGGGTAATCCGTTGATCTCAAACATAGGAAGGATCTGCCCGGACGGGTGTTCCTTGAGTGATCGAGCCTCCCGAAGAATATGTGTGCATTGTGGATTTAGCCTGATAGGTAATCCGACTAGGGTCTAAATTTAGCCTGGACTGGTATTTCAGATCCGAGCTCATTACCGGTGTTTGTCGTGCAAGGGATTTAGCCTGGACTGGTAATCCTGCCGTATAATGTGAGGTTCGCGAGAGTGCAACTTGAGATGATTGCTCTTATGACTTGACGGTAAATGGATAATCCATCAAGACTTCCGAGAAACTCAACGGGATTAACATGAGATATAAAAATGAAAATTTTGAATGATGAGCTCATCTAAGACAAATTACATGGTGCATGTTTATGAGACTAACTTGTTGATTGAGTGCATCTGATAGGGAAACTATTTCATGTTTGTTAGTTTTATTGCCTAATATGGATGCATGCTAATTAATCAGTAAGTTTTCTTTCCATTTATTAACTCTGTTTACATTAGGTTTCTTGAGCGCTAGCTAAATTAATGCTTGGTGCCATTGACTCAAAACCATCTAATTCCTCGATAGATTCGTCACCGATATGAATCTCTTGATCAACTTCATAATTAGATTCATCTGACATCTTTTAACTATAAAATAGAAACAATTATAATCAGCATCCAAATCCTGACTCAGACTGCACTCAACTTTGGCATGTACCTCTAGACTCGATTTAGTCTGAGAATTGGCTAAACCTATAGCTCTGATAGCATTAAATGTAACACCCCTCACCCGTTTCAATCACCAGAACCAAGCAATAGGATGTTACAAACAAAATACAATCTAAATCAAACAATTTATAATTTAACATTTAATTCTAATTACAATGAATACATAAATTATAAGTTTATACATAATTCACTAATTTACATATCATACAAATATAATAATTTGGAAATAATAATGACCTATTTGTAATAGCCTAGGCATGAAATGAGTTTAAAGAGTAAAATTTCAAAGTTCCAAAGTTGGTATCAATAATTTATAGTTGGTATTGATACTATATCGATACCTTATGAAAATTTGATACCAAATTATGATTCTGTTTATTATTGTAAAACATAAGTATCGATATTTATTAGGTGTTATTGATATTGTATGAAAAGTATCGATACTCAAATAAAAATCGATACCATTTTAGCATTCTATTTGTTTTAAAACTGTTCATATGGTAAGGTATCGATACTAATGCTAAAATACCAATATCTAATTTCAAAATGGTAAAATTTCAAATTTAAAAGGTTTAATTCATGTCAATTTTACCTATCCAACAAAATAAAATAAAACCACCTATTCAAACACTTAATGTCTAACCAATGTGCCCTCATTGATACCACAATTCAATCACCCTATCAATACCAAATAAAGCCTATGTTACAATGACAAGCTAAACCTATACTAATATTTTGCGTTTAAACTCAAGAAACAACCATTGACTCTTGCCAAAACTTACCATTCCTCTTCTCATCTAGAACATATTCATCATTACCATAATCCAAGCACTTTATAAGGTCTAATTCAAGTGATTAGCAAGCAAAACAAAACTATAATACATCAAGAACTAATATGATTACTTATAAGCTATCATGACATAAGCATCAACTTAACAATCCAACCAACACCACATATAAGCAAATAACCAACATATAGAACTTTTAACCACTACATGTCCTATATGCCAAAACAAAACACTTCCAACTATTCACCATTTGACCATTTCTAATACACATACATATTTACATACCACAAATGAGCACAACCAACATTTATAACCTATGTACATGCCAAAACTAATAAAAGACCATTCACTAGTATTTGAGTACGGGATCGTCACTAGATGCCGAGTTGATGATAGATCTACTAAGTACCTAACCTGCACACAAGAAAACAAACGTATACTGAATATAACTCAGTGGTGCTTCCATTTTTTTGAGTAATTAAATAAGGTACAAGCTATTGAATTACAAAAGGAAAAATGCAATTCAAGTAATGAAAGAAAGCATATGTATTTATATTACTTCATTTCTCTTTTAAAACTTAATAATCAATTCAAACATATGAAATTTCAAATATCATCACATTTCTATTTTATACATCCAATACAATTTGTCCAAAATTCACATTCAACTTTATTTCCATTTCCATATTCAATTTCATTACTTTCTTTTCAATTCCCCCTATTAACATGACTCGGACTCGAACTCGGATACGCAAATCCAACTAACACACCAAAGTTTGGCTCCCAGAGCTTGACAGAATAATTCGTAAAAACAAATTGCACCTAGCGCTAGCAAAAAAATCAAAAAATGGGGTTCCCAGCACTCCCTGACACGTAGTCGTAAAACTATAAACTCTCCCTATCCTATGGCATGCCAATTATACCTGACCCTACCGAATAGTTAATAGGGTAACGTAATTCTCAATTGAATTCATAATTCAATTCCCCAATTTCATATTTCAATTTCATCAATCCAAATAATTCAATCATTTGAATATATAGTCATAGCAACATCTTTTCTTTCCATAACAAAATCAATTTCAATTTCAATAATACTCAATATAGGTCAAAACACAAGAAACCATTTCAAACACATCACCTTAAATCAACTTGTAACTTACCTTAACTTACCATATATGCAAATGCTCAATACAACAATTTAAGTAGTTTAGATTATAGAAACACACATCGTAATTTCTGAGCTACTCATCGACAACCTTGTCTTTTCCTTTCTTACTCGAGTATTTCGATTCAACGTTAGCTAGAGTTAAACAGATATAATAAATTAATATTTTACATATCATTTCATATTTAATTACAAAATTTATACTACTTTAACATGAATTTCAATTTATTACTCGAAACAGGTACTAACATAATTTATCAAAAATCTTCCCAACATTAAACTAAAATTTCCTAATGTCCCTATAGGATTTCCTATTACTTAATTAAACCCCTAATTTTATTTTTAATTATAATTTTATCCCTAATGCACAATTTCATGAATTAACTTTACAAAGTATTCTTGTTTAACTTCCACCCTTAAAATCAATCACAACAACACCAAAAACTTAAATTTTTCTATGATGGCAACTTCCATAATTTCAACTATCCCAAAATTTTGAACATGGGCAAGTTAGCTTATTCATCCAAATAATAACCTTTTCTTACACAAGTAACCAAAGATGAGCCATTCTCTTTACCATTCAGCCAATAGCTCATCTTTGAAACAATTTTACAATTTTTAAACCAAAAATTTAGGATATTACAACAAATGTTGTGAAATTTTTTTCACAAATGAGTTATGGAGAAATCATTTTGGAAAGAGATGCATAGAAAATCATCAACAAACTAGACAATAAATAGGAAATCCTTTTTCAATATAGGTTAGGTAACATATATATTGTATGATATTGTGTTCTATGCAAATCTTCTTATTTTATACTACCACTTCCTAATTTTCACTTTATTTCTTCAATGGATATGATTTTAGATGATGTCTGAAACTTTGTCTCTGGTTGACTTTGTGGTACGAGAGAATCCCATGGCAGCAAATAATGGTGTTGGTAGGGAAAAAGAGAAAGTAATATAATGCACGAAGTTATCTATGGAGGCGACTGACCCAACAATAGATGGGAACAGGCACACGGTGTAAGATGAGACCGTGGCTAAAGAGTCATATAAGGCTAAGTTGATGGGTGTTTCATCGAAACCAGATGTGAATGTTAGCATAGAAGAGGAATTTGTATTAGAGGATGAAGATGTGGCTATAGAGATGATGAATGGAATCCCTTCAATCACTTTTTTGGATCATGTTCATCGGTTTATTGAGAGGAAGATTACACTGTTTGTTGTGATAAAATTATTAGGGATGAAAATAGGATTCTACACATTACTCAATAAGCTGTCTTTATTGTAGACCATTAGGGCAAAATTTAGTTAATGGATCTGGAAAATGATTTCTATATTGTACGATTCCAAGGATGATTTTTGACAAGGTTTTATTAGGTGTTGCATGGGTTGTCTTTGGACTTTATCTGTCAGTGAGAACTTGGTATGTCGATTTCTCGAAAACCAATAGAGAAGTGGATACTCAATTAGTTTGGAGTTATTTACTTGGGTTGTCCAAGAGCTATTACTCTGATTTCTGCTTCGGGGTATTGGAAGAATTATTGGACCTATGATTCTATCGATGCTCGTATTGATATGGCAGTTAGGGAGTGATTTGCTAGATTGGTTGTTAGTATGGATCTGAAAAAACCTTTGATTTAAAAATATAGAACCAATAGTAGATTACAAAGAATTAAGTATGAAGGGTTACCTAATGTTTGTTTCACATGCGGGCCTTATGGTCATAGCTCGGCGTTGTGCTCTGAGAGCACACCAACCACGACAAGGGACGCAATTGTTCAATGCGGTTAAGAGGTTGTGTAACACCCTAACTCGTACCCATCGTTGAAATAGGGTTACGAAGCATTATTGGAGTTTATAATTCAAACGGATAGAAATTTCAAACATTTCATATCATAGCAATAAACATATTAAAACCATGTCAAACCATACATATTATCCCTTATACGAGCCCTCGAGGCCCTAAATAAATGTTAGAAATAAGTTAGGACTAAATCGGAAACTCAAAAAACTTTTCAAGAAATATTAAAAATTTTCAACATTGCAAGGGTCACACAACCGTATAGGCATTCGAAATAGGGAAACACGGTCATGCCCCAGCCCATGTCCGTACTCATGTAACTCACTGACTTGGGTCACATGGCCAACCCACACGCTCGTGTGCCAGGCCGTGTATCCTTCAAAATAACCTTACACACCCGTGTGCTAGGCCATGTGCTAGGCTGTGTAACAACCTGACTTGCAACCCTTTGAAAGCTACAAGGGACACACGCTCATGTCTCTGCCCGTGTGGACAAAAATAGGCCATTTTACAAGCCATTTTTCTCACCCAACTAGGCATGTGCCTACAACCAAAAGTGCACATATATACAGGCCATAACAAGGCACCAAAAGTATGCATATTCTAGCTTAATACATATGGTATAATCACATACAACCAATATGCCCTTAGGCGCCTCAAATGACAATATGAAAACATGTATAATCATGTACTCATTTTGGTCAAAATGATCAACTAACTTCCAACTAAGTTTGATCAACACATACCGTTGTATTTTCTTACCAAAACATACCACATGGTGCCAAATATACCATTCAAAAAATAACATCAATTGTCATATAAGCCATTCAAACAAAGTACCAATTCTCAACAAGTCACAAGCCATATATAACATCAATAGTCATATATTATGCACATTCATCTATTTTTTCATCTTCCATCATTCAACCATATAAGTCATTCATCAACCATTTTAAGGCTACTTATATACATATCAAAATATAACATGTTAAGTATGACTCCTATTTAAGTCAAATTTGAGAAATAATCTTCCAGTTAAACTCTGTTCATTTGTTTCTATCAAACACTGATTAGTCTAGATTATTTTATTATTATTTGACCTATGAATTTAGCCTATAAATAGGCTCTTTTACAACATTAGAAAATACACCCATTAGAGATTAGAACTCATAACACTTTTAGATAATTTTGTTTTTATGTTTTGAAGGTTCTTTGTTTCCAGGTTTTGGGGTTTAGTTTTTATCTCCATCTTTTGTACTCTTCGTTCTTTTTCCATTATAGTAAAGTTATCTTTGCCCGTGGTTTTTTTATCCTCTTTTGAGGGGTTTTTCCACATTAAATTTGTTTGTTCAGTTTCTAAATTACTTCCGCTATTTTTACTTGTTCATTACTTAATCAAGTCGATCCCAACAAGTGGTATCAAAGCTAGTTCAATTTTCTTAGATCAGTCCATTTAGAGATGGCAGGAACAAGGTTTAAAATTGAAAAGTTCGATGGTGTCACAAATTTCAATATGTGGCAAGTTCGGATGATGAAAAATCTAGTTCAAACCGGCTTGAAAAAGGTTGTTATTAGGAAAAATCCTGAGAATTTAAACCAAATAGATTGGGAAGAGCTTGATGAAAAAGCCTTGTCTGCAATCTAGTTGTGCCTTCCGAATACGGTATTGCAAGAGGTATTGATGGAGAAGATCTCATCCTCCTTGTGGAAAAGGTTAGAAACTCTTTATTTTACTAAGTCTCTAGCTAACCGTTTAGTGTTGAAACAACATTACGTTTTGCATGAACGAAAGTGGGCTTCTTAGAGATCATATTATTCAATTCATTACTCTTTTAAAGGATTTAAAGAATGTTGAGATTCAGATTGACGATGAAGATCAAAATATGCTATTATTGTGCTCTTTACCCCCTTCATACAAGTCTTTTAAAGAGACCCTGATTTATGGTAGAGACAAGCTCTCATTTGAAGATGTGAAGGGTCATTTGTTGAGTAGAGAAAAACTCGATAATGAGTTTGGTTTGGATAGCAAGGCAGATAGGCAAGCTTTTGTTTTGGTAGCATCAAATAACCGAGACAAAAGGTCTCGCTATTGTAAAAAGTTAGGTCACGTCAAAGAAGATTGTTATAACCTGTGAAATAAAAAGGCTACTGAGAGTAACGAAGAAGATGTAGCTAGGACTAATTTGGCCAATGAAAGCGGTAATGATTTCTTGTTAGTGTCAACGAGTGATAACTCTAAGCTTATATCCGAGTGGATCCTAGACTCAGGATATTCTTTCCATATGTGTCCCAATAGAGAATTGTTCTCTACATACAGTTCAGTTGAAAGTGGAGTTGTGTGCATGGGAAATGATTCATCAATAAGGTAATTGGTATTGGTACTATTAAAATTAGGATACACGATGGGACGATTAGGACACTCTCAGATGTTAAGTATTTACCTGATTTACGAAAGAATCTCATCTCCTTGAGTATTTTAAACTTGAAAGGATGCAAAATCAACATTGAGTCGAGTGACATTAAAGTATCTCATGGAGCTCTCATTTTGTTTAAAGGTAAAAAATATGGCAGTATTTATATTCTAGAAGGTTCTACAATGACCGTGAAATTGGACGTCCTTTGTCTGTTACGGAATCGAAGTCATCTCATTTGGAGTGAAGACAACTTGGTCATAGGAGGGAAAAATGTATGATCATTTCATTAAAGAGAGGTGGCAACACTAAAAAGAACATAAGTTTTCCTTCTACTTATTGGTTAAATTTTTCCCATTTAGTTACCCTAAGAATACATTTTAGCATGTTCAGTTTAGTAAATTGCATTTTATAACTCAGTGAATCCTACCCAATTTTATCCTTAATTTTGTTATCTTATTGCATTAATGTTGTTGCATGAGTTAATTCCAGATTGCATCTAGAATTGTCACCGCAGTTGATAACTTCTGATAAGAGTCAACCATTTGTGAGTTGTCCAGTCTAGTTTAACTACGCTGTACAAACAAAGACAGAAGAATCCTGAGGGAAGGATACCTGTACTGTTGAGGAAAACATAAAAGGATAACGTGAAAAAAATGAAAGGAGGATTTTTTTACCGGACCACCATTCTCTTACCCTAGTTTGAAGCTTGCAGCCATAGCAGCTTGAGCTTCCTTTGGGTGAGCCAATGTGAAGACTAATGTAAATCCACTCCTGATGAGGAAAAGTACAGAATAAGGGGAACTAGAGAGATTCAATCTAGTAGCCTAGGAATAGTATTCTCCATTCAATTCTTTCTCATTTCTTTGAAAATACTGGTGATTACTCTATATTTTCTACTGTATGAAAGTATAATGAATGCTTTGTTAAATGTTATCTTATTAAATCTTATTTTTATGGTTTAATCTGGGGGGTTTGAATGTTCTAAACACGGAAATGTTATTGTAGTCACTAACACTGGAAGGTGCAGTGATAGTTTGAGCTAATAAGCATTTCAACAAAAGTTGAGTAAGGACTAAAAGGAATTTAGTCCACTTGTTCTTAATAGTGCCATAGTGCCATATTACCATCATCAAAGATGAGGTTAATGTGCACGGTTAAGTCCCAGATTAAATAAAAGAGTGGCATTTGGTAAGATATACATTAAATTTTATTGTGTCGACAATCACCTATCTTTTATACCTTGTGAGTACTAAGTATATTGCTGAAGGTTCATGTTGGGGATCCCAGTTTATCCATAGCATACTTTATCTTATTATTTTCGAGTTATTGCTTCGACAACTATACTCACAATTTATTTGTTTCTATCTAGTTATTGCACTGACATTAATAGATAAAAGACAACCATCCTTGTGGAATCGATATCTGATAGACTCACATCTGTCTATTATACTTACATCGACAATTTACGCTTGCACATTTTTGTTGTGACGTTTACAGCCGATCATGTTTTTGGCGCCATTTCCGAGGATGACGTTTGTTTGATATTTATTTTTGTTCTTGTGTGTCTTTGTACTTTGTTTTCCTTATATAATATTTAGTATTCACTAACTTTTTTTCTCTTTATTGTTATTTTTTAATTTCATTTTAGGTGTTTTATGACCCAAAGCAATTCGAATTTTCTTGTCGACTTTGATCCAGAAATTGAAAGAACTGTTCGAAGAAAACTTCAAGAACAAAGAAATATGGATTTACCAGGGGATAATACAGCCATACCCTTGATAAAACAGCAAAACATTCATAACCCATTGTTGCCACAAAATGCTCACATCCACAATAGAACCATGCGAGATTGTGTAGTCCCTATTCTGAATAATCTACAACTAGGAGTTATTAGGTCAGCAATGCAAGCTGGAAACTTTGAACTCACGCCAGTGATGTTTCAAATGCTAAAATCCAATGGCCAATATGCTAGACTGCCACATGAAGATGTGAAAGAACATCTTAAATCATTTTTATTGATCTGTGCTTTATTTAGTCAACAAGGCATTCCTGTTCTTGATAATGCCTTAAAGATGCAATTATTTCCCTATTCCTTATAAGGGAGAGCTTGCACTTGGCTTTTTGGGCTACCTGCTGGATCAATTACTTCTTGGAATGCTCTTGCCACACAGTATGTTTTACGATTTAGCCCACCAACAATAGATACTCGTCTTCAAAATGATATTAATGCTTACCATTAGCTGGATGATGAAAATCTTCACACCATATGGGAACGTTATAAATCTTTGTTTTGACGTTGTTCCATGCACGACATTAAACCAGAAACACAAATTGAGATTTTTTATAATGGTCTGAACACATACAAGGAATCTTGTCGATGCATTAGCCAATGGACCACTGTTGGATTGCACTTACAATAATGCTGTGAGAATTCTTGAGAGAATAGCTCAAAATGATTATCAATATCCCATCTCTAGAGCTGCACAAGTAAAGGCTACTCCAGGAGTTATTGAATTGGATGCAATCCGCGCTAAGTGCCCAAGTCTCTTCGCTCATAAACATAATTAAAAAATATGAAAGGGACGAGTGACGTTGCAACTATACAGGTTGCTCAATAATTGGATACTCCTACCTTTTACTGTGAAATTTGTGGTGACAACCATAGTTATGAATATTGTCCACAACATGTAGAAAATGCCTGTTATGTCAGTAATATTCACAAAAATTCTTATAGAAACTCTTACAACAACTCTGCAGGCAACCAATAGTTTTGGGGAACTTAGAATTTTGGACAAAATGCTACGACATTCAAATATGGGAATGCATCTACTCAGGGCAATTATAATCCGTGACAAAGGAATTACAATCAACAACAGAACTACAATCAACATCCTTAGTTGTATCCACAACAAGGTCAAATAAAATCACATCAAGTGCAAATGTAGCCACAAATGATGAATCTGAATGATCAAGGACAACGACCACAACAGTATACACTAGCTTCTACTTCTGACCCATTAACTACTCTTGAGACGTTAATGCGGGAGCATATTACTCACACAGAAGCTATTGTTCAAGGGAATTCATCTTCCATTTGAGCATTAGAGGCACAATTGGGATAGCTTGCTTCAAATCTAAATACTAGACCACAAGGCTCCTTACCTAGTGACACCGAAAACCCCAACCCATGGGGGAAAGAGCACTGTAAAGCTATCACTCTTAGGAGTGGTAAACAAATTGATGAGCCGATTATCGATTCTACTATAGCATCCCCAGATATTGTTGACATAAGCTCTGATGGGAAGGTTTCTGAAGAGCTTGTTGATGTTCCAGACAAAGAAGTACTGCCAACTATCCTCACATATCTTATACTTGACCCTCGAAATTTTGGACGCAACTAAAAGTATCACCGCAATTGGATGTACTTCCACCTATAACTTTTTCCACAAATATTCAAGAGGAATAAAAATGATAAATAGTATCAGCAATTTCTGGATACACCGAAACAACTACAGATCAACATTCCTTTAGTGGACGCTCTGGTACATATTCCAAGTTATGGGAAATTTATGAAAGACCTCTTGTCCAAGAAGAAAAAACTCACTGATGTTGAAACTATTGCACTCACAAAAGGTTGTAGTGCTATCTTGACAAACAAGTTGCCCTCTAAATTGAAAGATCCTAGAAGCTTTATCATTCCATGTTCGATTGGAAATCAATATTTGGGGAAAGAATTATGGGATTTGGGAGCTAGCATCAACCTCATGCCACTATCTACTTTTAGAAAGTTTAGTATTGGTCATATGAAACCCACTGCAGTGACATTACAACTGGCAGATCGATCTTTAGCTCAACCTGAAAGGCAAATCAAAAATATTTTAGTTCATGTGGATAAATTCATTTTTCCAGCTGATTTTATCATACTTGACAACGAGGCAGACAATGAGGTTTCCATAATCTTGGGATGACCATTTTTAGCCACCGAGCGAACTCTCATTGATGTTTATAAAGGAGAACTCACAATGCGACTGAATGATGAGAAAGTTACCTTCAGTTTTTTTGAGTCTGTTCATCAAAAGGTAAAGTAGAGTGCCATATTTCCGGTGTTCTCAATGATTTGATTGGGGAAGAATTCAGCAACCAAAGCACAGTCCTTGCTGAAGAAAATGTAGTGACATCTGAAGTTGAATCCGTAGACAATTGTGATAACACAATTGATGCTAGTACTATTAAAGTTAAGCATAGATGGGAAATTGAATCCTTATACCTAACCAACAGAACCACTCCAATTTTCAAACCATCAATTGAAGAAGCTCCCACTCTGGAATTGAAACCACTACCTCATCATCCTAAATACATATTTTTGGATGATCACAATACTCTTCCAACTATTGTCTCTGCAACATTGAATGAAACACAAGAAAAGAAATTGACTCATATTTTCAAGAAACACAAACAAGCTATTGCCTAGAGTATTGCAGATATTCAAGGTATAGTCCTTGTTTTTGCATGTACAAGATCAAGTTAGAAGATGAAGGCCAACAGTCAATTAAATCGCAAAGAAGGTTAAATGAAAAGATGAAGGAAGTGTTCAAGAAAGAAATCATAAAATGGCTTAATGTAGGAATTATCTACCCGATTTCTGATAGCAAGTGGGTGAGTCTAGTACAATGCGTCCCAAAAAAGAGTGGCATCACAGTGGTTTGCAATGATAAGGATGAATTACAACCAAAACGCAACCCCATGGAATGGCGAGTTTGCATGGACTATCATAAATTAAATGCAACCACAAGGAAGGATCATTTTCCACTTCCCTTCATTGACCAAATGTGAGATCGGCTTACTGGAAAAGTTTATTATTGCTTCCTAGACGACTATTCTGGGTACAACCAAATTTCTATTACACCAGAGAATCAGGAGAAAACAACTTTCACCTGCCTCTTTGGTACTTTTACTTTTCATCATATGCCTTTCGGTCTTTGCAATGCACCAGCCACATTTCAAAGGTGTATGATGAAAATATTCTCATATATGATCGAAGACTCCTTAGAGGTTTTTATGGCTGACTTTTCAGTTTATGGATAAAGTACTGAAATGATGTGAGGACACTCATCTTGTCTTGAATTGGGAAAAAATGTCATTTTATGGCAACTGAAGGCATTGTGTTGACAAGGTTGTCACCGCACCCGGACCTATGGGTGAAAATATTGATAATTTAGAGCAAATTGGAGCAAGACCAGCAGAAGTTGCTAAGGTCACTAGTGAGGAGCAATGCAATTCATGGGTAGTAATGGTCTACACTGGACCACTCCAAGTGGCCTCTCCTATACAAACAGTAGTCGACGATGCTGAGGCTGAGCCAAGAGCTGAAGAGCAATCCACAAACCGCGCAAAGCCCAAAAAAAAAGAAAAGGAAGTGCTCCAAGGATAAAAAAATAAAAGAAGGTGGAGAAGAAAAAGAGGAGAAAGAAACATCATGTAGCCACATCGACGGCAATGGATAACTGAGTTAGTTTGTTTTAAGCTTTTAGTAGTCATGCATTGCATGTGGTTGTAGGTTTTGTTTTGATAAGTATACATTATCATTTCATTTTCATTGTCATTAAATATTCATGTCAGTGCATTAGGGACAATGCAATCTTTAAGTGGAATATATACAGGATTTGGAAATAGACCCACATTTCAAAAAAAAATTTTCTAAAGCACACAAGGTTTATGCACAATTATCTGAAATTTTTTGTTATATTCGATGCTTAATTCTTAGATCATGTGAATTGTCAATGAATGAGTTGGATAAATTTGACTAAATGATGTATCTTCAATACTTTGATGAATGATTTAGGTTGCATTAGTAATAAATAACTAGTAGCATTCCTTGAATCTTGAATGAAACTGCCTTTTTCAGCTGCCTATATATATAGAGATAGTTATAAGTAAGAAACACTCCAAAGTGGATGTATTGTGGAATGTTAAAAAGGGAACACTCCAATACAAGCGTTAGAAAAATGAATCTATCCTAAGGTCGTCATTGCATGAGTGTGTGTTGGTGCAATTACGTACTCCCTAGGGGTTTGTTGCGCTCCATCGTTACTTCTCAAGAACAAGGGTACAGTAATGCAACAATATCCTTTATTTCAAAAAAAATTATATTATTGTACAATAAATGTTGTTTTGGTAGATAAAATTTGAGGTTTGAAACATGGTGCTGGCATTAATGAAGCTGCAATCTTATTCATTCATGCTTATGTATTGTCAATACAATATTCTTTCATCTTAATGTAACTCATTCATTAGCATTTTAGATGATTCAAGTCACTAGAATGTTCATTTGCCTTACTTAGTAATGTTTTGCTGCCTTGTTGGCTTTTGTTTTACTTGAGGACAAGTAAAAATTCAAGTTTAGGGGGTGTGTGATAACACTAAAAAGAATACAACTTTTCCCCTACTTATTAGTTAAAATTTTCCCATTTAGTTACCTTTAGAATACATTTTAGCATATTCAGTTTAGTAAATTGCATTTTATAACTCAGTGAATCCTAGCCTATTTTATCCTTAATTTTTCTATCTTATTGTATTAATGTCATTGTATGAGTTAATTCTAGATTGCGTTCGGAATTGTCGCCGCAGTTGACAGATGTCCACAATGTCGCTACATGAGTTAATTCCAGATTGCATCCAAAATTGTCACCACAATTGACAGCTATCTGATAAGAGCCAACCAAACATAAACTGCCTAATCCGGTGTAACTAACCTGTACGAACAAAGACAGAAGAATTCTAAGGGAAGGACACCTTTACTGTTGAGGAAAACACAAAAGGATATCGTGAAAAGAATGAAGGGAGAATTCTTTTGCTAGACCACCATTCTCTTACCCGAGTTTGAAGCTTGCGGCCATGGAAGCTTGAGCCTCCTTTGGGTGAGCCAACATGAAGACTAATGTAGATCTACTCTTGACGAGGAGATCTAAGTGCAAAATAAGGGAAATTTGAAAGATTCAATCGAATAGCCTAAGAATAGTATTCTCCATTCGATTCTTTCTCATTTCTTTGAAAACACTAGCGATTATTCTACTGTATGGAAGTACAACGAATGCTTTGTTAAATGTTATCTTCTTAAATCTTATTTTTATTGTTTAATCTTAGGGCTATGAAGGTAACACCCCTTACCCGTATTCGAAGCCAGAATAGGGTACGAGGCATTACCGGACTATTCACAAGCAATCATACAAAACTGAGACATAAATTTCCATCCAAATTTAAAACTTTTCATTTACATTCATATCGTCCCTAAAACAAGCCTACGAGGCCCAAAATATGCATCGGAAGCGATTTGGGACTAAACCGAGAACTTTAGAAAATTTCACAACACTTAGAAAATTTTTCATGTTTTAAGAGCCACACGCTCGTGTGGCTTGAGACACGCCCGTACGGGCAGGCCGTGTGGTTACACACACCCGTGTCTTTAACCCGTGTAACTCTCTGTTTGTCACCGATGAGCAAATTGAAGTCACACAGCCAAGGCACATGCCCGTGTGCTTAGGCCGTGTGGTCGATTTAATTTTCATAATTTTTCATAAGATAGATGCAAACTTCACATGCCTAAGGCACACGCTCGTGCCTGAGGTCGTGTCATCCACACGGCTGAGACACATGCCCGTGTCTCTACCCATGTCTCAATTCTGAGCATTCTATTTCGCAACAATTAACATGCAAGGGACACACGACCGGAACACACATCCATAGGGCAAGCCGCGTGTCTCACACGGCCTAGACACACACCCGTGTGTCTACCCTTGTGGACAAAAATAAGGCTATTTACCAAGCCATTTTGTCCCCATTTTATGCATACACCTACATAACAAAACATAACACCAATCCAAGCAATTACAATTAACCAATTCAACCACTGTCAAGACATCCACACATCATTCACATGCTACCATTTACCACATACAAACATCACATACTTATCAACTTCAATCATGCAAACTTCCACATCATGAAAACCTCATAATATGCATAAATACTTAAACCAATATTAGCCAATTTCATATGGCCATTTACAAAATGAATTATCAACCAATATAAGCCAATACATTAGGCCAATTCAATTAAGACTCATAACAAAATAACCAAGTCCCTATACATGCAATAACTCAAAAAACCGAAATCATTGGTACCCAAAATGTTAAGTTGATAGTGTGACTAGATCTTTGAAAATCTCTAATCCCCAAGCTGGTTTGGTGACACTATAAGACAAGGGAAAAGAAAGGGAGTAAGCTATATAACTTTTTAAGTTCCCTGCAAATAATAAGCATTATAAACTTGCATTTAACATACAATTAACATGATGTAAATTAACATAACTATCATTATAAATCTCATAATCAAACTTGCTCAATCACAACCTTACTGAGGAATTCGTTACATAAAGAGCTCATTAAGCATGAGTCTTATGTACATACCTGATTCTGTTTATAATGTACCATATTCTTTCACAACTTTGACAATTGGTTGTATTTCCCGTTGAACCATTTGGAATACTAAAGGATACTTGGTTATCTAGCACACAGTATTATACCAATGCCATATCCTAGAAATGGTCTTACATGGGATCTCGTATCGATGCTAATAGCCTAGCTATGGTTTTACACGAAATCTCATATCGATGCCATATTCCAAATATGGTATTACATGAAGTCTCATAATGATGCCATATCCTAGATATGATCTTACACATAGCCTTGGTAACTCTAATGTCATGACATTTGTTTCCTATCTATTCCTAAGGTCCAATCGAGATTTCATGCTTGTAGTAACTTTGTTGAACACACTCAATGGTTGATCATAATTCATACAATAGTAAAGCATTTAAAATATAATTAAAGCAATGCATTATTTACATAAGAACTTACCTCGGTACAAAAATAGTAGGAAATGGACCTAATAGTCAAATACTTTGTTTTTCCCCCGATCTAGGTCTGAACCTCATTTCTCTTAATCTATAATAGAAAATTTAACTCATTTATAAATTACATTACTCAATTAGTCCAAAACTTATATTATGAAAAATTACATTTTTGCACCTAAACTTTAACATATTTACATTTTAGTCCCTAGGCTCGTAAAATGAAATCTATTCAATTTCATCAAGACCCAAGCCTATCCAAACCTCTTTCATGCTTATAACAGCTCAAAATTTTCATTTAATTACACTTTTATACATATTTTGAAATCTTTTGACAAATAGGTCCTTTTGACATTTTCATCAAAAATCACCTAGCAAAAGTTGTTTATCTAATATTAAACTTGCATAATCTACCACTAGACATAAAAATACACAATATCTAACATGGTTCAAACCCTAGACCTCAATCATCTCTCAAATTAATGGTAGAAATAGATAGATCGGGAGATAACGACTTTAAAAATGTAAAAAGCATTAAAAACGGAGCAAGAACGGACTTACAATTGAGCTTGAAAAGTGGCAAAACCCTAGCTATGTCTCCCTTGCAAAATTTGGCCAAACATGAAGAATATGGACTAAATTTTGGCTTGATTTTTGGTTTTTAATTCATTTAATTACCAAATGACCAAAATGCCCTTTTCTCAAAACACTAAAATTCTCTTACCTCATGTCTATTTTTTTCCAACTTAAAGTAAAATGGTCTAATTACCATCTAAGAACCTTCAATTTAAAATTTCATAAAAACTAGACACCTATAACATGTAAAACTCAACTTTTTCACTCTTTACAATTTAGTCCTTTTTGCTAAATGGAGTGCTCAAACGTCAAAAATTTTTGAGCGAGCTTTTCACGAAATCATTCTGTAAAACTGTAGACCATGGAAGTATAATAAAAAAAGTTTTACTACGTCAGATTATGGTCCTAAAACCACCATTCTGGCTAGGCCCAAAATCAGGTTGTTATATTGAATGTTCTAAACACGAAAGTGTTATTCAATCACTAACACTGGAAGGTGCAGTGATAGTTTGAGCTAATAAGCATTTCAACAGAAGTTGAGTAAGGAGTAAAGGAATTTAGTCCACTTGTTATTAATAGTGCAACAGTGCCATATTGCCATCATCGAAACGTGAGTTCAATATGAATGGTTAAGTCCCAGATTAGATAAAAGAGTGGCATTTAGTAAGATATACATTAAATTTTATTACGTCGACAATCACCTATCTTTTATACCTTGTGGGTACTTAGTATACTGCTGAAGGTTCATGTTAGGGATCACAGTTAATCCATAACATACTTTATCTTATTATTTTCAAGTTATTGCTTCGACAACTATACTCATAATTTATCTCATTTTTATCTAGTTATTGTACCGACATTAATAGATAGAAGACAACCATCCTTGTGGGATCGATATCTGATAGACTCACATCTGTCTATTATACTTACATTGACAGTGTACGCTTGCACATTTTTGTTGTGACATTTACAGCCGATCAAGGGGTTCTCTTTTGGATGAATGTTTTGAAAGGTTAGGGCACTGTGTTTGTGAAAATCAAACTCGGATTAGTTTTGAATTGGCAGTGTATAAGTCGAAGGTTAGAAGTCCTCCAATTTCTAAGCACAGATTCGACTTAGTCAATTCCTACCTAGTTCAAGATAAGCCTGTGGCGGGCTTTGGCAAAGATGGCGTTGTGGAAATATGAGTCAAGGTGAAGATTTGTTAAGTATGACTCTTATTTCAGTAAAATTTAAGAAATAATCTTCCAGTTAAACTCTGTTCATTTGTTTCAATCAAACTCTGATTATTCTAGATTATTTTGTTATTATTTGACCTATGAATTTATCCTATAAATAGGTTCTTTTACAACATTAGAAAATACACCCATTAAATATTAGAACTCATAACACTTTTAGAGAATTTTGTGTTTACGTTTTAAGGGTTCTTTCTTTTCGAGTTTTGGGGTTTAGTTTTTATCTCCATCTTTTGTACTCTTTGTTCTTTTACCACTATAGTAAAATTATCTTTGCACATGGTTTTTTATTATCTTTGGAGGGGTTTTTCCACGTTAAATTTGTGTGTTCAATTTCTCAATTCCTTCCACTATTTTTAATTGTTCGTTGCTTAATCGGTTTGATCCCCAACATACCATTTCACCAACAAAAATTCCAAAACACAAGCCAAGCAAAATGACCATTTCGACAATCAAAACACATGGCCAACATTAGCCAAAATACCTATACATGCCATTATAACCGAAATTAAATATTCAAAAGTACCGAAAAAGCCAATGGATAGTGTGATATAGCTTTAACAAGCTTCCAACTCAAACAAGCTTTTGATTCACTATAAAACACGAAAAATAACACAGAGTAAGCATTTAAGCTTAGTAAGTTCATATAATATAGAATAAAACTTACCATTTAGTCACATAATAGGTAAGTAAACATATCATATCCCAATGTAATTTGGCCAAATGCCTAAGCACATGTACATTAACCACGTTAGCCATGTAAATACTTATATAAACCAATAATCATGGATAAGCACATCAAAAGGTTAATTTCATATACATGTATCATCCAATTCAATATTTCCATATAACATGTAACAACATTTCCATGTAATTCATATGTATCTCTGTAATAGTCCGTATTAAACTCTTACAATTTCGTATCAGAATATTGTCTATTGAACCATTTAGAATACCGTTGGATACTAGGGATAGCTCACACATAGTGTGCTAACTCATATAACTGTAATCTGTCAAATCCTATACATGTATGCTCATACGAGCTATGAATAGGTATGCTCACTCAAGCTGTAGATCGGTATGCTCTCACGAGTTGTAAATCGGAATGCTCACACGAGCTATGGGTCAGAACGTAGATGCAAGATGCTGCTCACACGAGCTGTGGGTCAGAACATAGATACACTATACTGCTCACACGAGCTGTGGAATATCTGAAACACATATAGGACCTTAGCCATTGGTAGGATGTTTAGGACCATACCTAAATCATGTAAACCCTAATGACATGTCATTTGTATCCTACGAATTTCTAAGGTTCAAACAGGGCTCGATAGTCATACATAGTTGGATATATAACCGTGTATACATGTAGTAAATTTACAATTCATGCATATTTCAAAATAAACATATAATCACAATTTCATCACACGAACTTACCTCGACGAGTATGCGTAGATACTAAGGCAATTAATCTGAGACTTTCTCTTTGCCCTGGTCTAATTCCGTATGAGGTCTGACTTGACCTATATAGATCAATTTAACTCAATTTAATATATAACTCATTCAATTTAGCCCAAAATCATATTTTGGCAAAATTACCATTTTTCCCATGTACTTTTAATTCTTTGCAATTTAGTCCCTAGCTTATAAAAATGGAAATTTATGCAATTTCACCACAACCCATTATGGTCAAATATCAAATAGCTCCCTAACATGCCCTATATTTCATTTATTTCACAATTTCACCATGTATAATTTTCTATTTTTCAATTTAGTCCATATTTAACAATTTCACCAAAAATTCCTTTACAAAAGTTGTTTATCTAACAACAATCATCCATTTTCTAACATCAAACTTCAAAACTCATGTACATGCATCAATGGTAAACCCTAATAGTTTAACAGTTTCATAAATTAGTCCTCAAGCTAGCTAGATTAAGCTATAACGATCCCGAAAACTTAAAAATCATTAAAAATGGGACAAAAATAACTTACCTAAGATCAAGATGAAGTTTCCGAAACCTTAAGCACAAAAATGGCTTTCCAAAACCTAATTTTCGGTTGATGATGATGAATAAAAGATGATAGCATATTTTATTTCATTAGTTTTTATCATTATTTACTTATTTACTTAATTAACCTTAAAAAACAATCAAATTTACACAAATGCCAAGCTATGCTCATCCACTAATTTATAAATGGTCTAATTACCATATAAGGACTCTTACTTTAAGTTTTCATAGCTATTTAATAACTTTAGCTATTAGAACTCAACTTTTTTACTTTACGGAATTTAGTCCTTTTTATCAAATTGAGCATGTAAATGGTAAAATTTCTTAACAAAATTTTTATGCGGCATTACTATCATGCTGTAGGAAATATAATAATAATAAAATAAATTTTTTTACTTTGGATTTGTGGTCCCAAAACCATTGTTCCGATTTCACCAAAAATGAGTTGTTACAGGTTGAGAAATTGGGATTACAAGCTACGGTGGAGAAAGAGTCGTTTGGTCCTTGGATGCTGGTTGAACAATGATAGAGGGGGAGACTATAAGGTTCATTACAGGTGAAGGGCATTTGAGTAGTGGTCGATCGAGTGGATCTAGATTCATCGTGTTAGAGGCCAATGGGGGTGAGGTAAGGGCCGAAAATCATGTGAAGAATGCCAATCTTGATGGGGTTGTTGGTTTTGAGGCAAGTACAACGATGATTTCAGCTAGGAATGGGATGGCTTTGAATGGAAGGAAAAACTTACAAGATCTTGACAAAAAAGAGGGTGTTGTGGCTGATGGGGCTTTTGGGGTTAGAAAAAGAGATGTTAGGGTTAAGGATAAAGGTAAAAGAGTTAGTGTGAGCCTTCGGCCTAAGGCTAATGGAAGGGTCATAAAGCCCAATAATTGTGGTGTTGGGTTTTCTTCAAAGAAGGTTGTTAGTAAGTCTGTTGTTAGAGATTTGTTGGGTTGTGTGGGTAAGGATAGAACTTTAGGTTAAGAGAATTACAAAGTTGTTTCTTTAAAGCCTAATTTGGACAAGTCAAAGCTTTTGACCTTTCGGGCTATTGAGGTTGGTTCACATGGTGCAAAGTCTGGGAAGGAAAATATATTATTCAAGATTGGAGCCGTGGGAAAAGGAATAATGGGAAATGGATCGAATTTCGTATTAGAAGATAGTCTCCAAAGAAGGAAACCTTTTGATGGTAAAATGGGTTATATTGAGAAATCTATTATAAAGTTATCGACGGCCATGGAGGAAATTGTGGGTTATTTAAATTAGGCTCTGGAGTAGCCGATTGTGGAGACTTCTTCATCGATAGTGGTTGAAGGTATGGAAACAAACTCTGATCGAGAAGTTGGGGTAAGTTGTTAGTGCTCATGGATTGTGGCTTTCTATTTGGGTTCTTATTTCAAGTATTTATGGATTTAAATTTATTTTTTTGGAATGTTTAGGGAGTGAGACACACCTGTTTCCACAAATTTATTTTCGAGTATAGACATGAGTTTAGTCTTAATCTATTTTTTTTATTTGAAACTTGGATTAGTGGTTTTTTGTTGATGAAATTATTAGAAAAATGAGGTATTCGAATTCTTGTAGATTTAAGGTGAATGGTTTCTCTGGTAGAATTTGGGTACTCTAGAGTGATAATGTTACTATTAATATTTTAGGATTACATTCTCAGGTTATGCACATGAGGATTAGTAATGGCTAAAGTTCGTTGAGGTTTCTCTATTCGGCTATGTATGTTGTCCCCATAGGCCAACAAAGTGTCTGTTGTGAGATTATTTAAATTCTGTGACTGATTCGATTCATGAGCCTTGGCTTATTGCTGGCAATTTTAATTTGATTTTGGATGTGTATGAAAGAATAGGTGGTGCAACTACATCGAGGAATGGATGTGCTTATTTTCAGGAGTTTTTGTTTAATAATGGTGCACCTTCTCATTACCACACCTCTCACAGCAATCGAATAACCGAAAGAAGTGAATGGAACAATACAACATATGTATTTTCACATTACCACACTTTTATATTTAATCGATCAACTTTGGATCTTTTCATACATATATATCAAAATTAAAATGTAACATAATATAAATATTATAAATAGTTATAAAATAAATATATAAGGAGATGAGTAATTAAAATAAAATTGTTTGTTAAGGTTTCCATGGTTCCACTTTTCACCACAAGGCATTCCTAAGGTCTTCAACTGCCATCACTCCATCTTATCCTCTTCATGGACTCCTTTTGAAAAAATTACATTTAAGTCCTATGTTCATTTTCAGCTCACAAGAATTCTATGAATTAAAAAAAAAAGTCTTACATGGAGATGATAGTCCATGGTCTATATCCTAAGAACCATAATTTTGGCAAATAATAACAATTATATAACAAATTTATAATATTGCATCAATTCTCATATATAACTCAAAACATGCATAAGATCTAAAGAATGTCACTTTTTATGTAATCAAATCATTAAAGAAGAAGAGAAATCTATTTTGATTACTTATTTATACTTATAGATAGAGCACAACCTGACTCTAATACCAATTGTTAGAAAATCGGGTTTGAAAAATGTATCAGAAAATAAGTTTAGGGAAAAACTAGAGTTTTAATTTTTTTTCCAAAAAAGAATTAGACTGTGATATCTAAATTAATAAACACTTAATCAAAATTGTACATTTTCGATTCGTCTAGGATGAACGTGTAACAACTCGATTTTGGGTCTAATCAGAACAGTGGTTTTGTGACCACGAATCTAACGTAGAAAATTTATTTTTATTATATTTTTATAGTCTACAATTTTATGGAACGATTTCGTGAAAATTTCGTTTGAAAATTTTGACGTTTGGGCACTCAATTTAGTGAGGACTAAATTTTAAAAAGTGAAAAAGTTGAGTTCTACATGCTAGAGGTGTCCAATTGTTATCAAATTTTAAATTGAAGGTCTTTAAATGGTAATTAGACCATTGGTTAAGTTGTTGGATAAAAATGAACATGGTTAGGTATATTTCTAAAGTTTTTCATTAAGGGTATTTTAGTAATTTAGTAAATAAATGAATTAAAAAGTCAAATTAAAAGCCAAATTTTGTCCATCTTCTGCGCCATGGCCAAATTCTACAAGGAGAAACCATGGATAGGGTTTTTCAAGCTTTCAAGCTCGATTGTAAGTCCGTTCTAGTCCCGTTTTTAATGATTTTTATGTTTTTGAAATCCTTGTAACAAGGTCTATCTATTTCTACCACTAATTTAAGACATAATCAAAGTCTAAAATTTTGCCCATGATGGATATTTGTGTGTTTTGATGTTAATTGGTAGAAAATGTATGATTTATGTATGATAAATGACTTTTGCTAAGTGATTTTCGATGAAAATGCCTAAAAGAACCTATTTGTAAAAGTTATAAAATAAGTAGTAAAAGTGTGGTTTAATAAAAAATGTGGGCTGGTATGAGTACAATAAAGATTTGGCTAGGCTTGGGTAATGAAGAAATTTGATAAAAATCATTTTACGAGCCTAGGGACTAAATGTAAAAATGTGAAACTTTAAGGGTAAAAATGCAATTTTTGCCATAATGTGATTTTGGGCTGATTTGAATAGTTTAATGATTGAATAAGTTGAATGTGTATTTGATGGTTAGGTCCTATTCGCCATTTTTATGTCGAGGTAAGTTCGTATGTAAATAATGCATTGTTTTTAATTATGTTTTAAATGCTTTATTATTGTATGAATTATGATTGACCATTGAGTGTGTTCAACAAAGTTTGGCAAGCCAGAAATCCCGGATGAACCTTAGGAATAGATAAGATACAAATGTAATGACATTAGGGTTACTGAGGTTACGTGTAAGACTATATCTGGGATATGGCGTCAGTATGAGACTTCGTGTAAGACCATATTTGGGATATGGCGTCAATATGAGATTTCATGTAAGACCATAACTGGGCTATTGGCATAGATACGATATTACATGTAAGACCATATATATTTGAGATATGGCATTGGTACAGTACCATGTGTACAGGACTCCCGAGTATCCTTAGTATTCCAAGTGGTTCAACGAGAAATTCAATGGGTATGTTATAGAAGAGAAAGTGCATGTAAGTATTACAAATTTGTACAGGTATGTGCATAAGTTTATAAGCATTGATTTCTTGATATCGTGAGTTCATGATTTCCTTAAGAAGTTTTGTGAAAGCCTTGTGATTATTGGTCTATATTTGTGATGTATGAAATACATGGTAAATTCGGTTGGCGAATGTGTAATTGGATTTCGAGCCAAAAATTGAGTTATAATAGAGCAAGATATATTCACACAAATTGTAATTTATCTAATACGAGAAAAAGGAAAGATTGGCATAATTGCCTATTGAAATGATTATGGAAATATGAGAAAAAGCTTTAAACAAGTGAAAGATGTTAAAATATATGCTTGAAATGTGAATACTTGTAATTAATGTGAATGCTTATTATGAGGCTTGAAATGACTGGTTGATTGTGGTAATCTGTTGTAATGGAGAGATTATGGTTGTTAGGCCAATGTCAAGACATGTCAAATTATGCTTGAAAGTTAATAGAGTAAACATCGTGATTGAATAAAATTATAACTATAAGATTTATAGCAATTGGTATTATTTTGTGTTTAAATTGTTGAACTTGATAAATGCTTAATAAGAGTTGCTTATTATTTTCATGCGGGCTTACTAAGCTATATAGCTTACCCTCTTCCTTTCCCATGTTTTATAGTGTCATGAAGCTAGCTCAAGTTGGAGATCACCGGAGATCCTATCACACTATCAAGCTATCAATCTTGGGTATTGATGAATTCAAGTATTTCAAGTTTATGGCATGTATAAGGACTTGGTCTTTTGGTCATATGTGTCATTATGACTTTAACCAATGTATTGGTTGTAAGGGTCAAAGGCTTGTTTTGATATTTGGCCATGTAAATTGGCTTATTTGGCTAATATGGTTGTGAGCCTAAGCATATTCATGTATGTGTCAATGTCTATGGTGGTATGATCATAGTATGCTTGGTGAATGTGAAATATTTGGAAATGTGATTTATGGCATGAATGTGAAATGTTTGGTAATGTAGTCTACTAATGAGATGATAATTTTTTGTGTACAATAAGGTAACTAAAAGTAGTTAAACGAATACTAATGAAGGTGAAATTGACATGAATGATTAATGGCATGATAAGTGTTGTGTGTATGATAGATGTTGATATGGTACTGATATGTGATGGTCATAAATGTGAATGGTTCATGGTTCATTTTGTATATAGTCTTGGAAGTTGGCTAATGTTGGTTATGAGTATATTTGTATTAATGTCATTGTGAATGTGGAAACTTTCATAATTTGATGTGGAAAGGTTGACGTTTTAAGCATGTTTAAAAATGGTATGAGAATGACATGTTATTGTCTTGGTTGTGATAATTTGGTTGCTCTTCATGCTTGAGTTTGTGCCATGTGATGTTGAGTAGATATGTGCAAGTGAGGGTGGAAAAATGGCTTGGTAAATAGCCTTGTTTTTGTCCACATGGGTAGAAACACGGGCGTGTTTTTAGGCTGTGTGCGACACACGGTCAACCTCATGGGCGTATGCTCCAGCCATGTGTCCCCTGCACCTTAATTGTTGCAAACAGAATGCTCAGAATTGAGCACACGGGTAGAGGCACGGGCATGTGTCTCAACCATGTAGAGGACATGGCCTTCTGTCTTGGCCGTGTGACTACAATTTGTTCTTGGATGAAAATCAGAGAGTTACATGGGTTAGGGACACGGGCGTGTGTGACCACACGACCTGTGCACACGGGCGTGTCCCAAGCCACACGGGCATGTAACTCTTAAAACATGAAAAATTTTCTAAGTGTGGTGAAATTTTCCAAAGTTCTTGGTTTATTCCCGAACCGCTCTCAATGTAAATGAAAAGTTTTAGACTTGGATGGAAATTTACGTCTCGGTTTTGTACATTTGCTTATGTTTAAGTCTAGTAATGTCTCCTACCCTGTTCCGGCATCAAATACGGGTAAGGGGTGTTATAGAACGTTTCGATCAAGTAGCCTTCTCTGTTATCCTCAAGCTCACGTCTGCCAAGTGTAGGCTCACTTCGAATAAGATTCCACAAAATTACTAGTGGGATAGTTTCACAATTTCTTTAAACTTCTGGGTCAAGTTGCAAATAAAAAAATATCTCTAGAAATTTTCTGAAATAATTTATTCAAGGAATTTGCTCTCTAAAACTTTCTCTTAAATTTAAGTATGTGAAAAATAATGACACATGACTTTTTTTATATAGGGAGAGTTTAAAAAGTTCAATTATGATTAAACTGAATCACTTTAATATTAAATTAATATGATACTTATCAAGATAAATATTAGATTAAATTTAATATTAAATCTTATTAAATTAAAAGAATATTTATCTACAAGATAAATATTAAATTTAATTTATTATTAAATTAACAAAATACTATCAAGATAAGTATCAAATTAAATTTAATATGAAATCTATTAAAATAATATTATTTTTGAAATAGTTAATTTACAATCAAATTATCCAGTAGAGTCTCAGTAGGAGTATTGTTCCTCCACTACTCAACCGTTAAAAGTCCACCCGTTAGCCTATAACAACCTATTTTTCAGTAAAATCGAAACAGTGGTTTTGGGACCACTAATTCGAACCAAAAATAAAATTTATTTTTTATTTTATTAGATGGTCCGTATTATGATAAACATGTCGTGTGAAAATTTTGAGACGAAAATTTTATCGATTAAGTGTTTAATTACGAGAAAGACTAAATCGTATAAAATGCGAAAGTTGAATTCTAGTAGCTATAAGGATTAAATAGCTATGGAATTCAAATCTAAAGGTCCTTATATGGTAATTAGACCATTAAAGAAAAGTATATAGATATTTAGTGACTCATCCATAGAAATATTAGAAAAGAGTAGGGACTTAATTGGAAATTGAAATAATCAATTAATTAAAAGATGATAAAAAGAAAAATATCTCTTATTTTGTCATCTTCAACCCCAAAATTTTATGGAAACCCTAGGAGAGAGAAAAAACTTTCAAGGCTTAATTGGGTAAGTTTCTTTGTCCTGTTTTTAATAATTTTGATATTTTTGAAACCGAGGTAGCTTAAACTATCTATTTGGGGGATTAATTTGAAAAGCTATCAAAATATGAAAAATGGTTCAAGGATGTATATGCTGAAAATTAAAAATTTATGGTAGAAAATGAAAGGTTGTTGATAGATAAACAACTTTTACAAAGTGATTTTTTGATGAAAACATGATTTAGGGACTAAAATGTAAACTTGTGAAATTTGATAAAAAATTCTGAATTTTTATGAATACATGTGCTATAAAATTTGTAATGGGATTTTGGTTAGGCTTGGAATAGGGAGTAAATTGCATAAGTTTCATTTTCAGAGCCTAGGGACGAAATTGAAATTTATGGAAATGTTAGAAGCAAAATGGTAATTTTACTTAGGATGTAAATTGAGTCCAAATAAATATGAAAAATGTGAAATTGATGATTAAAGCTATTCATATAGATGCGGAAAACACAAATTTGAGGCTAGATCGAGGAAAAGAAAAGGTTTCGAATTAGTAGATTATTTACATGAACAAATGTAGAGGAAAGTTCGTGTAACTTAATCGGGCATGTAGATATTTTAATTTAATGTTGTGTTGTATGGAAGGTGACTTATATTGATGTACATTTCTTGAATGCTATATTGAAAAATTTAATACATGCTTGATATAGTGAAAAAGGGCTAAATCTTGGTTGAATGTTGAATTCCAATGAATATATGCGCTTTCCCGAAATGAACAAGGTCCTGCATTTGTTGCGAACGGGATTTAGCTCGTACGAATAATCCTATTGACCTTGTTATAGAAAGGATTTAGCCTGGACGGGTAATCCTGATGTAATACCCCTCGAGTATTCGTTATGATTAGGGTTTAGCCTGGACTAGTAATCCTAATTGAACTCTTTTTGAGCATACGTTATATAAAGGATTTACCCTGGACTAGTAATCCTATTATATGCTATGTGGCTCGAGAGTGTGTTCCTTGATTAAGTGCCCTAATGGGTACCCTTGAGCTAGAATTGACAGATTATGGAATTGTACACCTCTAGTGTACTATTTGAGCATCCATCGAAATTTCAATGATACAACGGACACAAAACTCTTGACATGGTATGAGGATTATTAGATGAAATGATAATGGCTTGAAAGAATATTACATGATGAGCTCATCTATGTTTACTTGATAGTTATGAGGATTTTTGCTGACTAACATGTTTGATTGAATGCATGTGTTTAAGCAATATTGCTAATGGATGGTAAGCATGATGTTGTATGCTTAGATTTAATAAACGGGATTGGTAAGTTTAGTTTTCGTTATATGAACTTACTAAGCATGTAATGCTTACTCCATTTTATTTTCCCTATTTTATAGTGCTAGGAAGCTCGCGAAGGTTGGAAGATCGTTTGAACATCATCACACAATACTATCTTATCTTGGGTATACATAGTAAAATTATTTTGGTATAATGGCATGTATAGGACAACTTGACCATTAGTAGCTTGATAATGATGTTTTGAAACCTCGCCATTGGAATGGCTAGTAATGGCTTATTTTGGTATGATTAAATAAGTTTTTATGATATATATTCATATGTGATGCTAAGTACATGTGATCAAATGAGGTTAATGCCTAGTAAATCCATGGAAAGATTGTAAACATGCATGCATGCAATGATATGTCATGTTGAATGATGGAAATCTCTTAATTTGGATGCTTGAAAAGGTTGGAATGTGTTTGGTATGTTTGGTGCAGGAAAATGGTAAGTTTTGGGTGACAAATGAGGCTAGGAAATAGCCTTATTTTGTCCACACAAACAGACACACGGGCGTGTGTCTTGGCCGTGTGTGACATTCAGCTTGTCCTATGGGCATGTGGTCCAACCGTGTGTCCTCTGCATCTTAAAAATGAGAAATAGAATGCTCAGAATTGGGCACACGGCAGAGACAAGGGCGTGTGTCTCAGCCATGTGGTTGACAAGGCCTTGGACACGGGCATGTTACATGGCCGTGTGAAAACTACACCTAAATTTCGAAAATTAAATTCGCCACACAGCCTAGCACACGGGTGTGTGACTTGGCCGTGTGACTTCAATTTCTTCATGCCTTAAAAGTCAGAGAGTTATACGGGTTAGGGACACGAGCATGTGTAGTACACGGCCTAACCACAGGTTGTGTCCCTAGACCACACGGGCGTGTGAGCCCCGTAACTTTGGAAATTTTTTGAAATGTCGCGAAAATTTTTATGAGTTTCAGATTAAGTCCCGACTTGATTCTAATGCTCGTATTGGACCTCGAGGGTCCAATTAAGGGATGTTTTGAATGATCTCGGTAAATGAATAGTAATTTATAAGAATTATTGTAAAATGTTCTAAATGTTTCGGTAATACTCCTAAACCCTGTTCTGACGACGGGTACAGGTTAGGGGTGTTACACGGCCATTGGAATGTCATCATCGTCGCCATCACCGCTGGCACCGTCGTGTCCAATGGTGCCAATGCAATTGAGACACCCTTATGGAACCTCGAGTCAGTTTGGTCCTGACCTAGTGATGACCCGGTTGGTTCAGTCCAACCACCAGTTAGATCGTCGGCTCAGTTTTATATATCGGGCCGATTCGACCAATTTTGGGTCTCGATTTTAAATTCTCGAGCCTAATTTTCGATCTCATGTCCAATTTTCAAGTTCACTTACTCATTTAGTCAATTGTCTGACTTTAAATTTAATTTCCAAAAATATCATTAATTTTAATTAATTTGATTAATTTAATTTAGTTTATCAAAATTAATTTTTTCAAAAATCGCTTAGATTTTCCAAATTAATTTTTCAAGAAAACTATTTAATCAAATTCTCTAGTTGAACAATTCTCACGACCGCCTAATTTAATCTCACATCAAATAAATTGACTCAATTAAATTATTTTCAAATTTGTAGAACTTTCTTCTAATTTAAATGCAATTCGATCGAGTTGTTGTTGAGCTAGCAGAGGGACCAATCAGACATATACAGTTAGGCTCGAGTAATTGCAATTATATCCAGAAGTATCATTCCAATAATTTTCAATTTACTTAATCAAGTAGTCAGTCCACAAGAAGTACCATGATTGAAAACTCCTTATTATATACTCTTTATGAAAGCACTTCATCCAACTACTTTGTCCAATGACCTCGTCATATATGTGTTACCCTCATACGATATCCTTGATTCGTTTGAGTTAAATTCATTCACTCAATACAATCATATTTTTTCTCATTGTCGCTATTGTGTCTTCTTAATGATTAATATGATCACTGTCAACAAATGACTGAGATAAGTTGCTTGTTCGAGAACAAGCAACTTATGGTCACATTCCATTTTTATCAATCCTCCCAATGGCAATGAGAGGATATTGTTAACTCTTTAATGGAGATATAAATTCCATTGTTTCTAGTAAAACCATGGCACACACAAGTCATGTACCCTAGTACCGACTATGAGCTCGATCATCTTTAAAGCATAAGCTTCCACTTATATCAAAGCACATGAGTTACATATGCATGGTCAGTGACTAACTCAAGATTTAGGTAAACCACACCATGAACGTTACAAGTAAATTAATTTACAAACTGATTCATAATTAACTCAACCTGGGTTCAGTCTAATGTATCATTCTTCTAATGAGTACATCTATGTCTCTACCCATAGAGCCAACTGCTCCAATATCCAAGACTAGTCATCTCCACGATTATAATTGTAGATGACATAATAATCCTTATAAGTATTTGAATGAAATGCTCACTTTGATTCTTTTACGGGATTACAGACTCATTTAGATTATCTACTGAAGCACGTTGTCTTTCTCACAATGTAAACGTTATTGTAATGCCACTTATCATCAATTTTAACTTAGAAAATGAGCTAATATTTGCATGTCGCAATTTCGCTATTCATGCAAAACATGAAAGACAGAAACACAAAAGATATAACAATGAAATGTGAAATTAACTTTATTCATTAATCGTTTAAATACATAGAAAACAATTACATATTTACTACAATATGAGCATATTTCTCAACATTTTTATATGGGCTCTGAGCAACCAGATGACACTTTGCGTGTTTATGATTTGGTCGATAGGAGTGGTAACTGGAATTGGAGGCGTCTTAGAAGTTTCCACCAGACCCAATAACTTTGGTGTTGCCACCTTCATTGGATGTGGGGAATGATCGATTGTCATGGAGATGGGTGACTAGAAGTTCCTTTTCTATGACAGAAACCTATAGATGTATACATCACTTTGGTTCGAATGATAGTTCTAATGTTTGGAAATTGATTTAGAAAGTTAACTCAATGGGTTAGGGTATTCACTTGCTTACTTTGGAAGAACAAATTGTTAACTAATGAAGAAAGGGTTATTAGATATATGGCTTGTGAGGGTCACTGTCTGAGATGCAACAATACCCATGAGTCAGAGATTGATAAACCATAAAAGTAACATCCTTTAATCCTTTGCTTAGCATGGTTTTGGATGATTTATTCTAGGAATTAGTGAATTTGATGCTCCTAATCCTTTAAATTTATGTTTCTATACTTAAGTGAGCATAAAGAAGTGAAAGGAGCAAAAATGGGGCCAAAATTGGACAAAAAGAGCTATTTTTAGGAATCACACGGCCTGGCATTTTCACATGAGCTGGGCACGTGCTCATGTGCTAGCCCGTGTCGATTTCGAACCCTGCTTCTCTTTTACACAGAAAAGCCTAATTTTTAGGGTTTCTGAGCATTCTAAATTTTATAAATACATATTAGAAGAGGACTAAAAGGGAGCACACAGTGTAGAATGAAGAAAAGACTTGAAGAACACCATCAGATTCATTTCAGAAGTAGATCTCCTTCAAGATTGAAGATTTCCATTTAATTTCTTTAGAAGTTTTCTTGGGTTTCTTTATGTCTTATTGTTTTCCTAACTTTGAGATGATGTTGTTCCAGATTATGAATTAAATTCCCTAGATACCTAGGAAAGATGAAACCTATGATGAATCTTAATATTTAATTTTCTGAATTATGTAATAAATACTTATTTCTTCTTCTCAATTACGTATGCTTATTTATTGCTTTAATGTTTTTAGGATATTAATTCAAGTATGATGTGTTGTTAATTTCTTAATTTTATCTCATGATATTTTTAAAATTAATTTTAAAAAAAAGTTTGTTAACCCACACGGGCGTGTCCTTGGCTGTGTGGATCCTATGACTTAGTTTTAAAATCGACATTGAGTCACATGGCTAGGCGACATGACTGTGTAACCTACGCGTCCTAGACACACGGGCATGTCCTTGGCCGTGTGGAGCTTGGGACTTAATGTTTTTCCAAAAAATCGACAGAGACACGACCTAAAACAATCCACACGAGCGTATGACATGGCCTTGTGGACCACATGGCCTGGACACACTGGCGTGTCCTAGGCCATGTGAAACTTGGAGCTAAAATTTTCAATTTTAAAAAAAGTCAAAGAGTTACACGGGCAAGGCACAAGATTGTGTGCAAGACACGGTCGAGCCACACAGGCGTGTGGGAGGTCACACCGGCATGGGATAAGCGAAGGAGATTGTACATGGCTATGCGACAAGGCTGTGTGAAGACTAGACTTATTTTATTAATCACACACGGGCTAAACAGAGACCACACAGGTGTGTGACATGACCGTGTGGCCCAACACAAGCCTCACACGACCATGTCACCCGTTTAAAATCCCTAACCTATATTTTATTTTTTTTAGTTTGACTCCTTCCTCCCCAAAAACCCTAAACGCCACGCTCCCATTTCTTTCCCTCATTCTAGCCACCGTCACCCCATTCCGTCGCTGTTTGCTCCACCCTTGCCTTTCCCTTCTATTTCTTTTCCTTTTTTTCATTTTTCTCCTCCCTTCAACACCACAACCACCCACAACCCCCCCTCTCCCTCATTCGTCCATACTAGCCTCACCATTCACCCACAGCCCTAGTAGCACACCTCACTCGAACCCCCACTCCCCTCTACCTCCCTTTCCCCTTGGCCTTCTTCTCCCTCACTTCACCTCATAGCCCTACTGCTCTCTTCCCCTCTCCTCCTTGGCCTTCTGCCATCAGACTGACTGCCACAATAAGTGGTCCATCTATTTAGGCCCTTATGTGACTCGCCTTGCTCGCCACTTCGATCTCCTAGATACACCGGAGTATTCCTCTACACTTACACTAGTCAGCCAGATGTCCCCTGAAGGGATCTCGAGCATGATACATATAAGGATGATCGAGCAGCATCGTGGAGTGAACCCTCTTCAGTATTGATTGTTTTATTCTGACACTCAGAATGAACACGGGGACTTCATTGATGATGTTTCTCCCTATCACGAGGACCCACTACAGCCTCCACCTCTGAGTCACCACCCTGTTCCTTTTGCTCATACTTCAGAGGACGTCACAAAGCGGCTCACTCGCTTCGAGCAATATTGCGCTCAGAGGTTTGACAGTCTTGACGTGACATTGTAGAGGATCTGTCAGCATTTCCATATCTCCTCTACAGCGCCGACGACTCACGACACCGATGTGTCTAAAGATAAGTACCATTAAGTCCGTTTATTTTATTTTATTTTATTTTATTTTTATTTTTATGTTTATTGTTATTTTTTTAAACTTCTTTTTCTTTTATATTTTGAACGATATTTTTATTTATTATGGTTGTTTCTAATCGAGTATAATCCCTTAATCTTCTTCACTACTTGTGTTTATTTTCTTAATAGCTTGCTCAGAATCATGCACTACATTTAAGATTTGTCTACAATTCCACTTTTCACTATTCTGGGGATTTCATCAAATATTCAAGGTATTTTCAATTCTCTCCCTCTCTTATATTCTGTTTCTACTGTGATTATTTTTATTTGTACATTGAGGACAATGTACATCTTAAGCCCGGGGAGGTTATTTATATGATTATCAGAAAATCCCTAAATTATATCTTGTGTTTAAGTAATTTTCTCATATTACTATTAGAATGAATTCTTATCGATTTCTGATTATCATTGATATGTTTTAGATTAAATTTATAGATATTTGTGCATTGGTGGTTTAAACTTTAAGACATGAGAGAACCAAGAATGATAAGTCTATTTTCAGAATTAAAAATTTTAGGTTGTTTCCCTGAATTGAGGTATTACCTTGAAGTTCGAGATTTGCAAGATTGATATCAAAAACCATAATTTTTTGTGAGATTTTGAGCCTTTAGAGCATATATTTTTTCTTACTCATTTTATTATTGGTTATGAGTGTGTCAATATTGATTTGTTATTCTAGAACTTGCTTCGATTATACATGTCGGGACCACACCTTTGATTTGATATACTGAGATGATAAAGGCACTTAGTTTTTAACCTACTTATCCCATAAAAATCCTACATACATATTTAACCCTTAGTGAACCCCTTTGAGCCTAACACACCTTTTCTTGATTTGCCCATTAAGGATAACCCATAACTTATTTTTTGTTCATTGAGAAATTTTCCCATTTTATTGACTCCATTTTTATCGAGATTTGATTGGGTTAATTGCCTGATTAAGCCCTTTGATTAAGTTGCTGAATTATTTCTTCTTATTTACATATTATTTAAAAACAAAAGAGAAAAAACATACATATATATTGATTATTATTTAGTTCTATGATTTTTGAGCTTGAATAGTTAAATTTATATTTTGAGAAGAAGCTCGTTTTATTCTTGAATAGTTTCGATTGATGTAATTATTTGTAATTCAGCATTTGTTATTTTTCTAGTTTGGTAATTTATCAATTTGATCTCGATTCTAACCATCTTTTTTACCTTTCTCCGCACCTTTAACCTAAGCCCATTACAACATTTTAAAGACCTTTTGATTTGTGTATCATCTCATTTTATAATGGTGGAGATTTGATTTTCATGTGAGCCTATGGTAATGACTTTTCATATTTGACTTTTGAGAGCTTAATTTTTGAACCTTAAACACTTTGAGTGATTTGAGTGAATCTTTAGTGAGGATCTCGATTCTTGTTGATTTTGAATTAAAGGTAATCACTTAGATAAAGAGAAATACCTATGCTTCCATGCTTTAAAATGTTTGACTTGGATTGTTTGAATCGTTAGTGCTCTTTTAGTTAAATTATCAATGTATGATTATTTGTGAATTATGACAATATATTATTGATGAGAATTATGATTTGAGAAAGTTTAATTTTAATTGTGATTTGAGGATTTTGCTTGAGGACAAGAAAACGCTTAAGTGTGGGGATATTTAATAAACCATAAAAGTAACATGTTTTAATCTCTTGCTTGGCATGTTTTTGGATGATTTATTATGTGAATTAGTAAGTTTGATGATCCTAATCCTTTAAATTTATGTTTCTATACTTAGGTGAGCATAGGGAAGTGAAAAGAGCGAAAAACGGGCCAAAATCAGACAAAAAGAGCACGGCTTGGATATTTTCACACGGGCTAGGCACACGCCCGTGTGAGCCACACGGGCTGGCTACATGCATATGTGCCAGCCCGTGTTGATTCCGAACCCTATTTCTCTTTTACACTAAAAAACCTAATTTTTAGGGTTTCTGAGCATTCTAAAGTTTATAAGTACATATTAGAAGAGGACTAAAAGGGAGCAGACAGAGTAGAATGAAGAAAAGATTCAAAGAACGCCATCAGATTCATTTCAGAAGCAGATCTCCTTCAAGATTGAAGATCTCCATTTAATTTCTTTAGTAGTTTTCTTGGGTTTCTTTATGTCTTGTTGTTTTCCTAGCTTTGAGATGATGTTATTCCAGATTATGAACTAAATTCCCTAGATACCTAGGGAAGATGAAACCTATGATGGATCTTATTATTTAATTTTCTGAACTATGTGATAAATACTTGTTTCTTGTTCTCAATTATGTATGTTTATTTCTTGGTTTAATATTTTCAGGATATTAATTCAATTATGATGTGCTTAATTCAGTGGAGAAAAAGTCCATATTTAATAGTAGATCTGGCATAATTGAGTGGTGTTGCATGCAATCCTAGAAATAGGACTACATAAATCTACCGAATTAGAGTTAAATCTAATAGGGGAATCCATAGATCGAGTTAATGCGACAATAGAGGTTTTAATTAGAGAGAGATTTCAATTAATCAACCTAGAGTCAGTTATTACCTAGAGTCAGTTATTCTTGCTCTCGAAAGAGATATTAATATAAATTAGGAGTTTCTACTGATCAAGGCACAAGTGAATAAATCATTCAATTCAGATTCAGAATAATAAGTGAAGTCTAGGTGGATTCTTTCCTAGGTATTGTCTATCTCTTTGGTTTTCTTCAAGTATTTTCCCAATTCGCTCTCTGTTGCGTTCTTAGTAATTAGTTTAGTTAATTTTAGATTAAAAACATCCCCTTTAATTTATAGGCTAAATAATAGAAAGATAGCAATTACCAATACTTTTGGTCCTCATGGATACGATATTCTTGACTCACCATAGCTATACTACTATTCGATAGGTGCACTTGCCTTTTTCGTAATTTTAGTTAGTGTAGTGACTCATTAGAGATACACGCTATTAAGGATTATTCCTTTTCATGGGCGGTTTGGAGCTGAATTGTACCACCTTAAGAACAGGTATTTTTTTTCTCCTTACCACTTGATGAATGGATTATGTGGAACTTGCAGAACATAGGGGATTGTGGTAGTCATGAGGTAGATTGTCAAACTTTTTTTCCTATAGTGTGTCGATTACTATAGAAAAATAAGAACATGTTTGTGTTTCCTACTAGTCATAGCTCTGTCCAGGATGTGGTAGATACATGAATCAATTGGACGAGAAGTTACTCTTCACCATCGATGCCTAGTTTTCATGCAAAACCTATGGTTACCACTATGAAATGGTCAGCTCCGGAAAGTGGTTGGGTTAAGCTCAATACAAATGGTGCAGTTTCACTTAATTCTTACTCGGCTGCAATTGGAGGAGTTATTAGAGATGCTGATGGAAATTGGTTAAGTGGCTATTTGATGGTATTAGGAAAGGACGAAATGTTCAAGATTGAAGCGAGGTCAATGTTAGAAAGGCTACATTTATTATGGGATAAGGGATATCGCCAAGTTGAACTGGAATGTGATAATACCCTTTTGGTGGAAATAATGTTGGTTGGAGGAGATATTGATAGTCATTTTATGGAACTACGAGCTATTCATAAACTGATATAAAGGAATTGGAGAATCAATATCCGTCAAATTCTTAGAGCTCATAAGACAGTTGTGGATTTCATGGCCAAGCATGCTGTTACAAATTTCACAAGTATCCAGGTGTTTATAAAAACCCCCACATTCTATGTGGGGGCCAATTCAGAAGGATCTTATGGATTTGTTATTTCCTGATTGCTTTTGTAATAACTTAATGTTGTTTTATATACCAAAAATTTTGTTTTTTAATTTCTGATCTTTGTCTATATATTCATAAAACATAATTGTAATTTTTTTTTATTTTGCTTCTTCTTTTCTTAATATACATAAATATAATTTTAAAATTAATTTATAACTTGAAGATCATATTTATTATGTTGATTAATTTTTTATTTAATTCTTATTTTCCTTTTTAAATATTATTTAGATTGCATATCAAACTTAAAATTTACGAATAAAAAAGTAACTTTCAATGTATGTCGAATTGTTCATAAACCAATAAAAAATCAAATAAGCAAACATAAAATAAATATCATTTGATTAAATCAATTGACTATTTAATGCTTACTTTCCAATTAAATTACAGATAACATGCATGCTAAACTAATGAGATTTTATTAAGAATTGGGTTGCAATCCATTTTTGGTTATTGTATTCATTATAGTACAATTTATATATATACACATATATTAAGTATTATAAAACACTTCAATATTGTCGTGCATATTAAATTTTATAAATAAGATTATATTAAATAGTTAATTGAAAATATTTGTAAGTTACCGAAGAGTTAGAGGATTATTTTAACTTTTTTAAGAAAGACAAAAAGATGTTTAACAATGTTCGATTTGTAATTCCAAATTATGATGATTAAGGTATTTGAATTCTAATTTCAATTTTGTCATTATTTTTTATGTTTTTTAAATTGCTAAAAATTTTAACATTACTTATTTTAGTATCTTTAATTAGATTAAGAATTGATAAAAAAAACGAGTTAGAACATTAAAAACTAACTATAAAAAATTTATGAAAGAAGATACTTTTTTATACAATATTGTCAGTGGGGATATGGGGTAAACAATTTGAATCTGTGATAAACGTTTGTCTAACAAGAAATTTAACCATTCCATCATATAAGTCAATACTTATTTACAATACATTGTGTGTTTTATTTTATAAATCATCCTGTTGCATCTTTATGATCTAATTGACAAAGAAATTGTAACACCCCAAACCTGGCCCAGACGTTACAGCCGAATCCGGCGTGTCACATTGAAGCGTTACTATAAAAGTCATGTTTTATCTAAAATCTTTCTTAGTGTTTAAAGAGTATCTTTCGTTATAGATTAAAGTGAATGGAAGCTGTGCACCAGGTAGGATGCCGGAAAAGAGGAGGTGAGTCTATTAGACTGCTTAAGTACCAAGCTCTCTACGGATCCACTCCTAGACATGCACACAACCATTGCCACACTTTAACTGAGTGATTGTTCAGGGAAAACCATTTCGTTTAAAACCATTTGGAAAGGTTATTAATTTTGAAAACATTTTTGTTGCGGAAGCCTTGCTTTGTTATCGCGATATTTTGAAATCAAGTAACCTTTTTAAAACGCGCTCTAGAGCTATTCAATTTCAAACAGCTAAAACAATATCATATCTAAGCTAACAAAACATAATAAAAATAATTAAAAATAATTAAAGCAGCCTTATTACAAATTAAAACCCGAAAACATAAAGGAAATAATCTAGAATAAAAGTGAAGCCATAAACACTTATTTTAAACAGTCGACATAGCCACTCTGAATCCCTCCAGCTCCAAGTCCACTGATCTAAGGCTCACCTGCAAAGATGGGAAAAAGGGGGGTGAGTTTGGAAAACTCAGTGTGTAAAGTATCCCAACCAGAGCCTAAATCAGTTCAAGCTTTACTGGGCCTAAGCCCTATTCAGAAATCAGAGTTAACTGGGCCTTAGCCCATATCAATATTAATCTGGGCCATAGCCCCTTACAATATCAGAGTATACTAGGCCTAGCCCATATCAGTATCAATCTAGGCCATAGCCCTATAACAAGTCGAGATATATTGGGCCTTGCCCATATCAACACAGTTGGCCCATAACAAAACAGTCTTATATGATTAATGCATGATAACCCCATCCAACCCTGCACTTGCCTCTGTCCATCCCTACACTTCCTGTGGGGAATAAACCACCCACGCCATCCCTACACTTACGGTGTTAGCACTGGTTGTGGCACTAACTATAATCCGCAGCAAAGCTGCTTATATCAGAATATGTGGCACAGCCACCAGAACGGGTTCTTCCTCCATAACAAAACCCAACCCCATGCAGTATGACATGTATGCAGAATATATATAATTAACAAGGCATGCTTCAGAAAAACAGTCAGATTATAGCGTAAGAACAATTATTTACCCTCGAGGGGCGTAATCGTAAACTTACCCCTTTAAGGGTATTACGGTAATTCTACCTTACAGAGGTATTTTAGTAATTTTATCAGTCTTTTTAGGGTTTCATGCTCATTACAGTTATTAACATATTAACAGAAACACTTACCGAGTGTTTTTACCGAATTGGGCCCGTTGGCCCATTAACCCGTTTTCGGCCCATTAAGCCCAAATATACCGAAGTGCACAAAATTGCGCACTCTGCAATCATACCGCTTGTGATTACCAAAATTAACAACCAAACCATCTCACGAGTGCTCGCATGCTCGCAAGTTCACATAATGTCGGTTTTTCGACATTTCAGCTTTTCGGCTTTTGCCGATCTAGTCTATGAATGGGTGTCGTTTACACACCTGATTTGCGACAACTGCTACCGAAATCTCCCACGATATCCTACAATCGTCACTAGACATATCAGATCCAAAATACAATGGCAACCATCATAAACTTACTTAACATAATCGGCCATCAATACCTATGGCCCTTGAGATCCTACCTTTGCCAAAACTAGAGACTAGATCTAGATCTGGTCGTTCCACTTGTCCAAGCCTTCAATCAGCAGCCTCTGGATCACACTAACACCAAAACAAATCAATTGTTACAACCCTTAGAGCCTTAAGCTCCAATTGACAGCCTCCCTATGCCTTTAGGGATTTCGGCTTTTCTAAAACCCGAAATAAAGAATAGATTTGAGTACCTACCTTAGGTTCTTTCAACCAAAATGATTCCACTTCAGTTTCTACTCAGATCTGATATAGATCCAACCCTTAAACACTAGCAGAAATTGAATCTTAGAAATCTAAAGATTCGGCTATATGTCCCTAAAAACTATAGTGTTTTCGGCTTTTGGAACTTTGAAGAGGAAGATGATTTGGTATGGTGGTTTTGTAGTGGTATTGCCGAAAGGGGTTGAGGTTTAGAGGATGTGAAAATCGGCCAAAAGAGATGAAGAAAATAGGAGGATTTTGGCTAGAAGAAATCGGCACAAGAAACAACTTTCGGGATTTCGACTTTTATGGCAATCGGCTATAGAGGTTTAGAAAAGAATAGGAACAAAAGAGGAGATGAGTAGAATGGTAGGAATGTTTCGGCCAGAGAAGAAAAGAAGGAGAAAATAAAATAGAAGAAGAGAGGAGAAGTGAAGGAAGATTCGACACGCAGGAGATCTAACTTTGCGTTTTTCGGCTTTTTGAGATACTGAGAAGAGAATAGAATGAAAGGGAAGACCCTAGGTGGCTAACCCTAATTTGGCAAAACAAAAAGAAAATAAAGCTTGCCCTAATGGCCATTCAGACCCACGGCCCAACCTTCCTAAAGCCCTAGTCGAATTTCCACTTAAGCTCTATCACATGCTCGGCACATGCATAAAAAAAATAAAAGTAACAACACGCTTACTTTGTGACTTGAACTCTGGCTCACCCTAAACATCCACACGTCACTCCCCAAACACCTAGGTGGCGCCACATGCCACTTTACCACAAATCTTTTTGTGTCCTATTTTACCACCTAAATTTTAAAAGCTCATATCGCCAGAACCCTCTCTCTCCAAAATTAAAAATTCAGGAATTGCCTCGAATTAAATTTACTCTTGGGCCTTTTAAAGGCCCACTAACATACTCAGACCCACACCAGACAGTCAAAACACAGTATTTCTAAAATTCATTAGAAGTTACAGAAATCTCGAAAATTGGGGCGTTACAGAAATTAGGTTGAATTATTTACACTCCAAAATTTAATGTGGAACAAATTTCTTCCAATTATAATGTCTAGTAATAGCAAATCATGTAAAGTCCTTAATCCTCATTCTATATCTTGAGTCGTACAGTATTTAATAAAGATAATCTAAATCTATCAATATTCTCTATGTACTAAATTATATATTGTATTTATTCTATTAGTTTATCTATTAAGTGAACTATATATTTTTTTATCGAAATAATATATTAGTACAATGTTACAATTTTTCTATTTTTATTATCAAGGGGAATCGACTCTTTCGAGAAAATTTTTTGAAGTGTCATCCTTCAAGCAGTCGATGCGACCCTTAACAATCGAAATTATTGTTCTGGGACTCAAATTTTGTCTCTTGATTCCGCAGAGAGCCTTGTGGATTCCTAGAGTAAGAGCGTCTCAGTTGGTGGATAGCATACATACTTGAAAGATGTGCGAATAATTAATCGTGGAAGATGCACGCGGGGGATTGAACCACCAACCAAAGTTAATTTTGCTTTTAATTAAAATTAAAATATTGTTTATTATAAATCAATTATTTTGTCACTAAAATTTAGGCGTTAGAATTTTAGAAGGTCTAATGGTATTTTAACATTTAGGTTCCGTTTGTTTTAATGCAAAAGCTTTTATGAAAAATATTTTCAGTCTTTTCTGATGTTTGCTTCATGTAAAATGGGATGGTCAACGTACCCGACCCAAACATCGGGTCAAAGCACTAGTATGTTACATTCTTCACTTATCAAATATTTTCTTATAAATTTTCATAATTTTTCAATTTAATCTCTTTTTGTCATAAAAGTTCAATATTCACTAATTAATCATATTAAATCAATTTTCTTTCTTGTTACACTTTAAACACATAATTTATCTCAATATCTTGTTTCACATATCAAATTTTTGTGTATTTCACTTCTATTATTTCATCCACAATTTTCTCAAGTTTAACAATTTAGTCCTTGTCATCATAAAAATTTTATATTTTTCCATAATTTCACTTTTACAATACTTTATGCATATTTCATCATCTCATAATACATTCACTAAACTTTTATCATAATTTCTTTATTCACATATTAAATTGTTTCACACTTAAACTTTTGTACATTTTTCAATTTAGTCCCTACTTCCATGTACTTTATTTTTCACCATATAAGCACTTTAATCAAATAATTCATTATAATATCTTATTTCACATAACATATTTTCATGCATATCACTTCTCTTGTTTCAATTATAAATTTCACAAAGTTTACAATTTAATCCTTAACATCATGAAGATTCATTATTTACTATAATTTCACCTTAATATCACTTTATAGTCAATTTACTACTTATCATAAATCTCAAATATATATTTGTTTTATTAAAAACAACTTTTATGAAATATTTTCAAGAAATCTGCCAAACATAGAAAATATTTTACACAAATTCATCTGAACACCAGAAAATATTAGTTTTTCCATAAAAGTAAATTAGTTTCCAAAAATCATTTCTCGGAAGTCATTTTCAGTGAAACAAATGGAGCCTTAACACTATGAGCTATTTTTTTAAAAATTTTGAGAGAAAATTATTTTAGGGTAATCTACAAAAATAGTCATTTTTGTTTGCCTCAGGTTACATTTTAGTCACTTATGTTTAAAATGTTACGTTTTAGTCACTTATGTTATTATTTTGTTACAAAGTGATCACTCTACCGTTAAGTTCCGTTATCTCTCTAATGGTAATCGTAGGTGGCAGTACAACTAGATTTTAGGTGCCAACTTAGATTTCTAAATGGGATTAAAATAAATTCTTAATTAAAAAAATTTAATTAATTAAAATTTTCAAACCTAAACCTTAACTAAAAAAACTGTTCATCTCCTCTTTTTAAGTTTTCTTCCATCTCTTCTTTATTTTCTATGGGTTTTTTTTTCATTTGACTAGAAAAACTATTATTAAGATCAAAATAGTTGAGATGGAAGAAAAATTAAAAAGAGAATATGAACAATTTTTTAGTTAAGGTTTAGGTTTAAAATTTTAATTAATTAAAATTTTTAATTAAAAATCTATTTTTATCCCATTTAGAAATCCAAGTTGGCACTTAAAATCTATTTGGACTGCCACGTAGGATTACCGTTAGAGAGATAACGGAACTTAACGGTAGAGTGATCACTTCGTAACAAAATAATAACATAAGTGACTAAAACGTAACATTTCAAACATAAGTGACTAAAATGTAACTTGAGGCAAACAAAAGTGACTGTTTTTGTAGATTACCCATTATTTTATTAAGTTTAATTATATTCCTTTTAATTCCAATGGTTTGAATAAGAGCTAAAAATTTTAAGTGATAATTATATTCTATTAATATTAATGATTCTTTTAAAATTTATATTTAAATTATAATAGAAATGATGAGAAATAATCCATATAATATCGACCCACATATCATGTGGGAATATTCCTAATATTGTTGTTTGAAACAAATAATGAGCTTGAATAAGTGTCTATTGTTATTTCAATTTCGTGTTAAAAGTGGCCCATATTCTAAAAAGAAAATCGCTACCACATGTAAATAAATAAAATGAAGCCCTTATTTTAATTTTTATATAAATAATTTTTTATTACAAATTTGATTTTCTTATAACAATACTCGTTTTCTTTACTTGTGCCATGCATTGTATTTATTAATGAAATTCCATTTAATTATCTTTTAAAAATTCTCATAAATTTTTAAAAATATAAATATTATAATAGTAGATTGTGTGAAAATAATGATATCAAACTGAATTTAAGTAAATATTGTTATAAAATAAAGAGAGATTGAGAGAATAAATAACAAAGAAAATATAAAAGCAATAGAGAATGTACTTTATTGATAAAAGTGATTATTACAATGCTTCATCAGGGTCTCTATTTATAGGCATAAGAAGTATAAAAGACGTACATATCTAATTCTAATAACTATTAGAATTTAAAGTACATCAAAACTTTATCTTGATCATGATGGACATCCACTTAATAAGATATTCATAACACTCCCTCTTGGATGTCCATTGGTAGATAATGTGCCTCGTTAAAACCTTATTAGGAAAAACCCTGTGGGACAAAAACCTAATAAAGGAAAAAGAGTGCACAATCTTCTATTACAAGCTGCCTTACTAAAATCCTTTACCAGGAAAATCCAATGGGACAAAACCTTTGGTTAAAGGAAAAGAGTACAACTTGTTTTAGACTCCCCCTAATGACAACATTATACATTACATATTTGAGTTGACGCATTCCAATCTTGTGTAGTAGTCTTTCAAATGTTGAAGTTGGCAATGCCTTAATAAATATATCTGCTAAATTATCACTAGAACATATTTGTTGAATATTTATATCACCTCTTTTCTCAAGATCATAGGTGAAGAATAATTTACGTGAAATATGTTTTGTTCTATTACCTTTGATGTAACCACCCTTCAATTAAGCTATACATGCTACATTATCTTCATATAAGATAGTTGGCATCTTTTCCTATAAAGGCAAATTACATATCTTTTGGATATGTTGGGTCCATAACCTTAGCCAAACACACTCTTGACTTGCCTCATGCATTGCAATTATTTTTGCATGATTTGAGGAAGGGGCAGATAATATTTGCTTTGTTAAATGCCATGATATGGCAGTACCCCCACATGTAAATAAATATCTTGTTTGAGATCAACCTTTGTGTAGATCTAATAAGTATCCAGTATCAGCATAGCCAACTAATAGGTATTTTGAATCATTTGAATAAAATAACCCCATATCAATGGTTTCTCTGAGATATCTAATTACATGTTTAATTCCATTCCAATGTCTACATGTTGGAGAAGAACTAAATCTTGCTAACAAGTTTACAAAGAAAGCTATATCAGGTCTTATGTTGTTTGCGATACATCAATACTCCTATGGCACTTAGATATGGTACTTCAGGACTAAGAAACTTTTCATCATTCTCGAAAGGATGAAATTGATCTTTATTCACATTTAATGATCGTACAACCATCGGAGTACTTAATGGGTGTGTTTTATCCATGTAAAATTTCTTTAATATATTTTCCATATAAGTTGGTTAATGAACATGAATTTCATCTTTTAAATGCTCGATTTGTAAGCCAAGATAAAACTTTGTTTTTCCAAGATCTTTCATCTCAAATTCTTTCTTTAAACAATTTATTATATTTTGAAACTCTTCAGGAGTTCCAATAATATTTAGATCATCAACATAAATAAAAATTACTACAAAATCAGATCCAAACCTTTTTTATAAAGACACATAGACAAATTGGATCATTTTTGTAACATTCTTTTAACAAGTATTCACTAAGATGATTGTACCACATACTTCCAGATTATTTTAATCCATATAAACTTTTCTTTAATCTGATTGAGCAATTTTCTCAAGAAGCTCTATATCCTTTTAGGATTTTAAATCCTTCAGGGATTTTCATATAAATTTCATTATCAAGTATACCATATTAATAGATTGTAAAAACATCCATTAGATGCATGTCAAGTTTTTCACGTACTGCCAAACTAATAAGATATCTAAACGTGATTGCATCCATCATAGGAGAATATGTCTCTTCATATTCAATGCAGGCTTTTGTGAAAATCCTTGTGCTACAAGTCAAGCTTTATATCTTACGACTTCATCAATTCCATTTCATTTTTGCACAAATACCCATTTATATCCTACCGGCTTTACACCTTTAGGTGTTTGGATTACAAGTCCAAAAACTTCATGTTTAGAAAGTGAATTCAATTCTGCTTGAATTGTATCTTTCTATTTTTGGCAAATCTTTTCTATTTTTTACATTCCTTATTAGATTTAGGCTCAAGATCCTCATTTTTTTTTGTTATTTCAATAGCAACATTATAAGTAAACTTGTTGTCGACAACTACATTTTTTTCTGTTCTATTTTTTTTGATTCCATCTTTTTCTCGTATTGACATAACTTATCGAGATCTCTTTATTTTCATCATTTTCATTTTCAGTTTTAGGTACTTGAATCTCTTCTTGAGTTTTATAATTAGTTATGTCATGGATCTCTTCAGGCAAACCCCCGCCTCTACTATATGATCTCTTCAGGAAAACCCTCGCCTCTACTATATGATCATATTAAATGTTTGCTCCTTTTTTTTTCAAGGATTTTTATCTTTGGAACTGACCAGTCTTCCATGCTTCAGGCATGAGTTACTTTCTTTTGCATTAATAATTTTCCATATTAGGACACCAATTCGTATTGGAGCATTTTTAGTTGGTGTGTGAGATTTAATGAAATTCACAGTTGATTTGTAAAATGAATTATCTATTGAACTTCTAGTTCACATTGCTTTGTACTAGGATGTTAGACATTGATAATTCATTTCAAGTACTTTATTAATCCAGCTTTTTATTCTCTCTCCCTAATGTTGGGAAAACTGACAACTCATGTCATGACTAAATATTGAAATAATAGCTCAAAAATATTATAAGGAGACTTGTATAAATATAGATCCCCAATCTCGTATGATGACTCATCTTTGTGCGTTGTGGTGGAGCAGTTGGAACATATACCACACATCCAGAAATTGTAAAATGGGAAATATTTGGCTTTTTACCAATAATCAATTGTAATAGGGAGTATTTATAATTTATTGGCTTGATGTGTACAACATGTAAATCAATACAACCTCATGCTGAAATAGAAAGTTTTGTTCTCATAAGTAATGATTTAGCTTTTAGTTTGCGGCATTTGATAAACAATTCAGCTAAATCATTTTGTGTGTGAACATGAGCTACATGATGTTCAACTTTTATCCCAATTGACATGCAATAATCATTGAAAACTTGGAATGTAAACTCACCAACATTAGCAAGATGAATTGTTTTAATTGCATAATCTGAAATTAATCATTTAAACAAGCAATCTTGCAAACGACAGGTTGCGAGTTGATAACGCAAGTGATTATTTTGTAGATGCATCTACCAAAATCATATAATATCAAAACCATCCACATGGTGGATGAATGGGCCCATATTCATTTCAGAAATGTAAGATATCAAATATCAACTTTAGCTAGTGAGTTTTTAAGAATCAATTTTTATCGAGAACAAGAAACAAATAAGAATTCTTTAAATTAAAGAATCTCTTGGTTCTTTAATTAATGTTCATATGAATTCTCTATTAATTTCAGCATCATATATGATCCAGGATGGTCTAACTGATCATGTCAAGTAGTAAATGCATTTGTATTAGTAAACTTCTGTTTTACTTTAACATGTGTTTCAATTGTACTAAATTGAAACAATTTAATGATTTTATTATCATTCCTTTTAATTTGTATCCACATATAAGTACTATTGTGACATTTATTACTTTAAATGTCTAAATCAATGTGAAGTCTATAATGCCACTAAGTCAATAAATATAATTTTCAAATAATTATATGCAGTATTTGCTTTAGGGAATATGCCAAATCTTCAAATGTCCAAAAATCTATTAATAGCAAACTTAGAGAGTGATCTTATTTTCCAAGTGTACAACATGTACATAACCAATGACTTTTCATACATAAGTTTTCTTTCTTGCAAGTTCTCATCAATAATATTTTTTCACGTAATTTTAATTGAGAACTTATTCTGAATATTGTAGAGTTATACTCACAGTTTTTAAAAAAACTTGCAACTTTAGGTGCATCTAACCATAATAGGCTTCAGATAAAATTACCATATTCTATTGCTTATAAGTATATCTTTCACAATCAAATATTTTTCTTTCAAATATTTTGCTTTCAAATCTTTAATGGGGTGATGACAAAAAAAGATCACAAAGATTATAAAATAAATATAAATTAATAACCCAATCCCTTTTTTTTATTCATATGAAATATAATATTTTTGTCATTCGCAATCTCAATATGAGATTCATTACAAATATCTTTTAAAAGTAATGAATTAACCATCACAAATTTTGTGCTTTTTAGATATTAATATATTAGCTCTTCTGGAGCTTTCAACTAATTTTGTACAATCAAATATTAGAATAATATTTGTTTGATTCAGTACCAAATAAGATAAATATTTTCCATCTATAATTATAAAATTCATTATTACATTTTCATATCATTCCTCAAAGAATATTAATAGAAACAAAATATTTGGGCATACACCACATTTGTGGCCAATAATATTTCATATCACATTGATAACATAAGTTATCTTTACCCTTTGAAGAGTTATCTTGAGAACTCTCATTGTTCTCTTATTTATTACTATGTTCCCACTTTTAGTGGTCCATAATTATTATATCTTTTATTTTCTTTATGTTTGCATTTACTTTAGGGAATGTAACAAATCTGGTAGGACAAACTTTTAAATGCCTCTATTGATTTTTTATTTCATAATCACCATCATAAACATGCGTGGATTTTAAATTAGTCTATCCATTCATGTTGTCATTATTATTCTCTAATTATAATAAACATGATATAATAAATAAAATATAGTAAAGTATACCTGAAGATTTTTAACATCATCGTCATCACCTTGACTATTATCATGAGCACAAATATATACTTTACCCATGCTTGTACAATAAATTAAAGATCGGGAATAAAAACCATAATCCATTCTGAGATTGAATCTTTTAACATCCCGAAGATGAAGTTGTAAGGGTGAAAGTTTAAGTTGAAAAAGAATTTAATCTGTGTTATAAAATAAAGAGAGATAGAGAGACTAAAGAACAAAGAAAATATAGGAAGTAATAGGGAATGTATTTTATTGATCAATGGGATGACTTCGAAAGATTTTGAAAAAAATAGAGAATCGTCGTGCTGATAACATGTTATAAAATAAAGAGAGATAGAGAGAATAAAGAATAAAGAAAATATGAAAGCAAGAATGTACTTTATTGATAAAAAGGATATTATTACAATGCTTCATTAGGGTCTCTATTTATAGGCATAAGAAGTATAAAAGAACTAGAGGTCTAATTCTAATAACTATTAGAATTTAAAGTACATTAAAATTTTATCTTGATCATGAGGAACATACACTTAATAAGATATTCATAACAAATATATATTTTTAAAATACTTATTTCAATTTTAATAGTATATTTAATTTGTAAAAATAGTGATAAACTTAAAAAAAATTCACATTTTTAAATTTTCCAGTGACTCATTATGTAAGATGGTAAATTAAATTATTGCATAAAAATAAACTTAATAAACTTATTATAAAAAAAATCTGCAAAACACCATTATAAATTACATAAAAAAAACATACACATGTTAAAATTTTATGATATATTGTAAGTAATAATATGATTTAACAAAAATAACTTTATAAGACAATTATTTTGTGAGTCCAATTAACCACTCACTCCCATGGTGATATTACCAAGAACTTCCGAGTCAGACTTGGACTCCAAGTACTTTTAATTATTAGCATTAGATTGGAATCTTCAAGGACTTGGACTCCAAGTAATATTATCTTTTAGGCCGCAAACTCGGCCACTCATTCTGAAATAGAGTTTACTTCGGAAAGGTCCCCACGATTCTGTCATTTCAACCCAAAATGGACAAAATATGGTTACGTGTTCTCTTACATCAGCAGCCAACTATCATATTCTAAAAATTAGCCCCAAACTTTGCTTATATAACACATTTTGGCACTCTTCTATTGTCAGATCACGTCCACGGTTCCTTTAATGGCTCAAGGTCACTTTGTCTTGATCCCTTTCATGGCTCAAGGACACTTGATCCCCATGGTAGATATTGGTCGACTGTTAGCGCAGCGTGGCGTGACTGTTACTATAGTTACAACACCTTACAATGCAGGCAGAGTCCAAAAATCAGTGGCCCGGGCCATTGAATCAGGGCTCCCCATACGTTTACTGCAACTCCAGTTTCCTGGCAAAGAAGTAGGACTGATAGACGGGGTTGAGAATATAGACATGTTGCATTCAATGGAGGACTTGATCAAATTCGTCAGTGCCGCAAACAAGATGGAAGAAGCAATGCTGAAATTATTTGAGAAGCTAACACCACGCCCCAATTGTATTATTTCAGACATAAACCTGTTTTACACCCGCAAAATCGCTTCCAAGTTCCAAGTTCCAAAGATATCCTTCCATGGATTTTGTTGCTTCTGTCTTCTTTGTTTGCGGAATATACAGTCCTCAAAGATAAATGAGACTGTAACCTCTGATTCTGAATACTTTACGGTGCCTGGTTTGACCGACAAGGTGGAATTTACTAGAGTCCAGTTGCCACTTGACAATGATGGATCCTGGAAGGAAATTTTTGAACCGATGTGGGAAGCTGACCGAGCATCATATGGAGTTGTCATAAATACCTTCGAAGAGCTGGAATCAGCTTATGTCAAAGAGTACAGGAAGGAAAAGAAAGCTTGGTGTATTGGTCCAGTGTCTCTCAGCCACAAAGATGAGTTGGATATGGCTGAAAGAGGTAACAAAACTTCAATCGATGGGCAGAAGTGTTTGAAGTGGCTTGATTCTCAACAACCCGGCTCTGTAATCTATGCTTGCCTTGGGAGCATAGGCACTATAAAGTGTCCAGAACTGATAGAGTTAGGATTGGGGTTAGAGGCATCGAACAAGCCATTCATTTGGGTCCTAAGAGGAAATAATCCAACGGCAAGCGAAGTATACAAGTGGATTAGAAGGAATGAATTCGAAGAAAGAACAAAAGGAAGAGGGCTTGTGGTTGTGGGATGGGCTCCCCAAGTACTCATTTTGTCACACCCAGCAATAGGAGGCTTCCTAACTCATTGTGGATGGAATTCAATAATCGAAGGCATTTCTGCTGGTGTCCCTTTGATAACATTTCCATTCATGGGAGACCAGTTCTGCAACGAGAAACTTGCTGTACAAATACTGAAAATTGGAGTCAACCTTGGGGCTAACAAGCCTACGATGCTGGGAGATGAGAAATCTGGGTTCATTTTAAACACGGAACATGTTAAAAATGCAATAGACAAACTGATGGAGCAAGGAAATGAAGGAAAAGAGATGAGAAAACGAGCCAAAGAATTAGGTGATGAGGCGAATAAAGCAGTTGAAGTGGGGGGGTCTTCTTACATGAATATTACACTGTTAATACAAGATATCCTCCAACAATCTCAGGAAATGCGTTAGGATTTGGTTCAAACCTGATCGGATGGCCACAACTGGGTATTTATTTCCCTTTTGATGTAAAACTGTAAAAACTAGAATAATGCATCAAAACATCAAATTAAAGCAAACTACGAAATTTTTTAAAAATTAAGTGTTGAAGTGAAAGTTGAAAAAACTAGAATAATGCATTTAAAAGTTGTTATATTGTATTTATTTATTTCATTGTCGAAAATTTTATTTCTTTTTTAATTTTGAAATTTTAGATTTCGAAACATAATAAATAAATTATTGAAATTTTTTATCTCTTGATAATGTCAATTGATTTATTACTATAATATTGATATTAATTAATTTAATTTCCTTCTAAATTTTGAAATTTTATTTTACATTTCTAAATCATTCTTAACAAAATCAACTCAAATAATTCATATTTTATAATTGTCAACTAAACTTAAAATTTTTTTTATTATATAATCTTAAATCTTCCATGTTAAAAGTATTTAAAAAAACTTTACAATTAATTAAATTAATTACTTGTTTTTCATTGGGGGTAAAAAAGTGATGAAAATAATTTTAGGTTTTATTTGACATGGAAGATAAAATTAATTAATTTGATTAATTGCAAGTATTTATTTTCCTTTGCTTTTAGCTTAGTATGGGAGATTCGAGAACGAATTATATGAAACTGTGATTCCATACCATTCCTATCCCTTTCCAATAAGAGAATGACAAATCATATTTTTCCTCTTGATTTTTAGCATTTTTAGTTGGATTTGAATTTTTTTCAAGAGGAAAAGGCCGAAAATCAGGAGTAAGAATCTAATTTGTCTTGGAAAGAAATAGAGATGACATGAAATCACAGTTTCATACAATCTCTTCTCTGGGAGATTCAAGATTAGACAATTATGTAAGTTGAGTTATTTGATTAGATTTTAATCTGTAACCATAAAAATAAAATTTTTAATTTTAGAGAAGATTGAACTAAATTAATTAATTTCAATATTATAGTAACAAATCGGCTGAGACCATTAATAAATAAAAAATTTCAAAAAAAATTTAATCAATTTTAATGTTTTGAAATTTAAATTTTCAATATTAAAAAGAGATAAATATCAAAATTATACATGAATTATAAAACAAATTGTAATGTTATACACCAACTTTAGTTTGGTCGAATTGTATACATCAAATTTAAATTTTGATTCAATTTTCACATTTCACTAACCTTTTTAATTATGTGGCATTATTTTCCATTAAACCAAATGTAAATTGTTGACATGACATTTTATTAAATTAAAAATAAATTATTTTAAATATCTATAAAAGATGAAAAATGCAATATTAAACATCATCTAATTAGCAAACCTTATTTAGTTACTACTCGGTTCTCATTATTTGAATTCTTTGATTGCAGTCGTAAACCAACCAAAAATCTGACAAAGGCAAGTGCACCTATCAATTAGTAGTATAGCTACGGTAAACAAAAATATCGTTCCCACGAGTATTAAAAGTGTAACACCACAAACTTGGCCTAGAAGTTAGGCCCGAATCTGACGTGTCACATTGAAGTGTTTTTCGAAAGCCATGTTTTCATTGAAAATACTTCTTACTTAAAAACTTGAGTAAAATCCCAGTTGCGTTAGTTTATTTTATATAGTGGTACATTGAAAAGTTATTAATTCTATTCCCAAAATTTCTTTTAAGTTGCGGAAGCTAATTTTAAAAGTAATTGATTTACGAAAACGTGATGTTAAAAACTAAGTTGTGAAACCGTTCCGAGAATGTTGTGGAAACGTAGTGTTGTTTAAAAACAATTATAAATCAAAGTAAATAAAACCCAAATTTAAAATCTAGAAACTTTAAAAGGCCTTATTACAAAATTTAAAAACCCAAAACGGAATCTAAAACATAAATGAAGTCCAAAGGCAGTCGTGTGGCCATCTTCGAGTCCCTCGCAGCACCGATCCTCCTAATGCTGGGGATTACCTTCACAGTTAATAACGGGGTGAGTTTATGAAAACTTAGTATGTAATCCCCTTACTAGAGCAGCAGTCAGTATACAGAAACAGAAACCGAAACAGTCTGGGCCAAAGCCCTTTTAACAGTATCAATACAGTCGAGTTCAGAGCATACGTGGGCCAAAGCCCACTACTATATCATTTGGGTTACAGCCCATAACAGAATCAATTGGGCCTAGCCCAAACCAATAACAGAACAAGTGGGCCTAAGCCCAATGCAGTGACAAATTTCATAAACAGATATGCAACAGTATGAGGATGCATCCCACCTAAATCCAGCCAGCACACCACCCGTACCAACCCTACACTTACGTGGGGATAAAATCGACCCACCCACCCAGCACACCAATATTAGCACCGGTTGCGGCACTAACCGAAATAGCAGCAAAGCTACTAGTATTTATGTGGCTCTAAGCCTTCAGTAGCGGTATTATAATTGGCACAAAGCCATCGGTAATCGTATTATGTTTGGCACATAGCCATAAGCAATGGTAATATAATCGGCACACAGCCTTGGGTAAATATGATCGACACAGAGTCATCAATAAGTATGTTAGGCACATAGCCACGGGTAAATAAGTTTGGCACAAAGCCATAGTCAAGATGACACAGAGCCATTTTTTGGTTGGCACAGAGCCATAATCAAATTACGCGACTTTAAGCCGTCTGTCGGTCCACAATCGTCTTGTGCTACCCGTGCGACCTTAACAGATCAATACTGGGTCCACAGTCGTCTCGTGCGACCTGTGCGACCCTATCAGAATAGAACTTCCTCCATATCAATGTCCCAACCACATACAATATGTCGTGTATGTCATGCTCAATCATTACACGTGTATACAGAATGGCCATACTCAGTAACAGTCATTTAAACATATATTAAAAGCATATCAGTCATACAATCACAGTCAAGTCAATTAAAACGTAGCCATACATTCACAGTCAAATCAGTCATAGCCCAAGCCTGTCATTTACCCACAAGGGCAAAACAGTCATTTTACTCTTTAGGGTAAAACGGTCATTTTACCCTACGAGGGTATTTCGGTAATCCTACCCTACAAGGGTATTTCGATAATCCTACCCTACAGGGGTATTTCGATAATCCTACCCTATAGGGGTATTTTGGTAATTTCACAAATCAAGGGTATTTCAATAATTTTACAACCCGGGGATATTTTAGTAATTTTAAAAATTAGGGGTAATTTAATAATTTTACAAATTAGGGGTATTTCAGTAATGTTACAAGTCAGGGGTATTTCGGTAATTTTACAACCCGGGGGTATTTCAGTAATTTTACAAACCAGGGGTCTTAACAACCCAACCGAGGGTCTATTGTCGCCTCGAGCGACCTAAGTAACCTAAACGGACATAACGGTGCAAGTGGGCCTAAGGCCCATTACTCAACCCAAGTGGGCCCACACGCTTATGTGGCCCATTTAGCCCAAATTTAGATACGGCTATATGTACGCCATAGCCCAATTCATTAATAGTCACTTACTGCAGATTTTACCCGTATGGGCCCAAGAGCCTATTGGGCCCACATGGCCCATTTCGGCCCACCGAGGCCCAAAACAACCTAAGTTGTATGCTCGACATGACAAGTCTATCTACTTTTCGCTTAACAGCAAAATTTACCCAGCAGGCCCACGGGCCCATACGGCTCATTTAACCCAAAACTATTCACGGCTGTACGAACAGCATTGCCCAGTCCAAAACTTACCACATAACATACATTTTATTCGTGTGGACCCACAAGACCATTAGGCCCACACGGCCCAGTCTGACCCAACATGGCCCAGAACGGCCTATGCCATGTACGTGACATGACAAGCCCAACCATATTCTAGCTAGTAGCTGATTTGACACAAACGGGCCCATGGGCCCATTCGGCCTATTCGGCCCATTTTGTGGCCCAAGTGGCCCACTACGGCCTAAGCCCACGAATTCGCTCATGGTGGCCTTCCTCGTCGTACGCCCACATTCCGTGAGCTCGGTTCACTACACGTGCGATCGCACGCTCGTATGGCATCATACGCCATATTTTCAGCTTTTCAGCCGATTATCAAAACAAGGCATATGGTTACACACCTCTTCGTAAAGTCGAGGGAACTGCTCACACCTAAAGCCTTGACCGGAAGAAGTGTGGCTAACTACACCTAGATTGGTTAAAGCCAATCACACGTACCCTGACACTTAACTGCATTCTCTTTTGTTTTCCTATTTCTTGTTCTCTTTTGCTCTTCTATTTTCTTTTTTATTATTTATTTCATAACATGTTATCATCATGATACTGAATTTTATTTCACAATTTTGTCTCATTCTCGCTAAAGAAACACTCAAATTCTTCTTCTTCTTCTTTTTTACTTTTTTTCACGATTCTATCTCATTCTCTTGGGATACAAGAAAAATAAAATATGGAGGTCCCAAGTGAGAATTAAACCCACCATTCCTTAAATTGCCTAGCCTCTTAAAGAAAGTTGTAATTTTTTGTCAAGAAAATTATAAAAACCATCAGCACCAAAAAAAAGAAAGAGAATTTTTTAAAGAAGATTTATTCTGTCAATGATGGAATATCATTTTTATTCTCTGATATCCTACATACAAGATGTGGAGATTTTTTTAGTATTTTATTTCTAGATTAATTTTAAAATTAATTCAGGATTAATTATATGTTATGAGCTTAAATGTTAAACAGTGAAATTTTTGGTTGTAAGTGAAATGAGGCACACTGGAATTTTGGTTTAAATGGAGTGTTTTAGAACTTAATTAAACGGAGCGTTTAGTTTGAGTTAGCTTATTTAATAACCAAATTTGGAACTGTTATTTTGTTTGTTTGTTTTCTTGTTTCATTCTTTATCTTTTTAAACTAGTTTCTGTAAACAACAAAACAGAATATGAAAATTATGGAATTTGTCTCTCTCTTTCACACTCATTTTCTCTAGCCTTTCTCTTTCTCTCGATTTCCTCTTTCTCTACTTCACATTTTAAAGTTTATCAAAAGTATCAGAGCCAACATTCCTATGGCCAAAGATGGTGTTATGACAAGTTTGCAAAATGATGTCATTATTTTGTAGCAAAAGTTTCAGAAAATGCAAAGAGTTTTTGCAGTTGGATGTGAAAATCCACATAAGGTTGGAGACTTGTTTACAAGGTTTTAAGGATGACTTCAATGGAGAAACTAGATCTAAACTCAATACTCTCAGATCTGAACTTCTTGGCTCATTTGAACAGTACTTTCAAAACCCGATTGTCTCCAGTAGTATTGCTATACAGGACCGAGGAAAAAGAGTGAAGGGAAGTAGACCACTCTCTAGTTTTCCCCCTAAGGGACCCCTTGAAGTTCCCCAATCACCTATAGTTCTAAGTCTCCTTAACTCATAGAATTAAGAAAAAAGTATCAGATGGGGCTACCCACATTTTGACAGGTCTGATTTCAAAGCTTGGTAGTCCAAACTTGAGCAGTTTTTTGAAGCCGAAGGAATTTCAGATAGTGACAAGGTTCAAACAGTAATGCTTAACATGGAAGGAAGAGTTCTTGATTGGAATTATTTTCAGGCTCAAAGGCATAGGGGCCTACAAATGCTTGAATGGAAAGAATATTCCATTAGCTTGAAAGAACGATTAGGTTTAAGTATGTTTACGAAGCCCATGTCTGAGTGGGTCACTCTCAAACAACAAGGCTTAATGGGGAAATACCATGATACATTTGTAAGTCTCCTGAATCAAATAAGCTTACCTGATCTTATGCTTTATGCATTTTTACCAGTAACTTAAAGCAAGGTATAAGTCAGTACATGAAGCTGCTTAGGCCTAAAACCTTGGTTGAAGCTTTCTATTTAGCTAGACAATTTGAATAGATATTGAATACTTCCCCCAAAAATGGTTTCCTTACTAGTTCAAACTTTGTTTCTCAGTATGTTGTACCAACCCGTACAACAGTCACACATAGCAGACCTGTTTCAATGCCTAGTAATGTAACACCCCTTATCCGTATTTGATGTCAGAACAGGATACGAGGCATTATCAGACTCACATCACAAGCAAACGTACAATTTCGAGTCATAAATTTTCATCCAAATTAAAACCATTCATATTCAATCATAAAGTCCTTAATACGAGCCTACGAGGCCCAAAACATGCTTCAAAAGTGGCTCAAGACTAAATCAAGTACTTAGGAAATTTTTACAAAAATTAGAAAAATTTTGCTATTAACAGGGGTCACACACCCATGTGGTTTGGGACACACCCGTGTGGGCAGGCCGTGTGGCCACACACACCCGTGTCCTTAACCCGTGTAACTCTCTATTTTACAATGCATTAACAAATTGAGATCACACGGCCAAGTCACACGCCTGTCTACTAGGTCGTGTGGTTAATTTAATTTTCATAAAATAGGTGTAGACTTCACACGATCGAGGCACACGCCCGTGCCTAAGGCCGTGTCCTTCACATGGGTAAGAAACACACCCGTGTCTCTACCTGTGTGCTCAATTTTGAGCATTCTGTTTCTCAAAATTAAGGTGCAGGGGACACACGACTAGAACACATGCCCATGGGGCAGACCATGTGTCACACATGGCCTAGACATACGCTTGTGTGTCTACCCGTGTGGACAAAATAAAGGCTATCTACCAAGTCATTTTTCACCCTTATTTACACCTATACAGACACCAGTTCAGTGGCATAATCTATGGCATGCTTAAGCAACAAAAACATCCATAATCAAGGCTAAATCATATCATTTATTACCAACACTTAACATATTTACTATAGCATAATTTACCAAATCAATTCATACCAAACTCACATTCACAAGTATCAACATGAATGCTTTCATCATGCATGATTCTACTTAGATTTCCTAGCACACCAAAGGACCCATCTCATCGATTTCACAACAAGTCATTTAACCATAATAAACACATAGCAACCTATTACAAAACACAAAAACAAGAAGGCATTAACACATATACTTATATAAATGGGATTACAATCATTTTAGCCAAAATAAACCATTTACATGGCTAAATACCAAATTACCTTAAACAAATATAAGCCAATACATTTGGCCAAATCAAATGACACATATAACAAAATGACCAAGTCCTTATACATGTCATACTCTCAAAATGTTTTAAAATCATCGGTACCCAAAAGACAGTTTGATAATGTGATGCGACTTTCGACGATCTCCAATCCCAAGCTAGCTTGGTGACACTATAAAACATTGAAAATAAAATGGAGTAAGCTATATAGCTTAGTAAGCTCGTATGAAGAAATAAGCAACCTTACCATACATTAATCATGCAAGTAACATAACATAAGATAACATAATTTACCATAATCTCATGATCATAATTCACTTCCATCATAACTTACCTTGAAATCATCATTTCACGAAATAATAATCATAAGCTTCGAGTACATACCTGTACCATCTCGTAACAAATTTACACTTATTCTCATCTTTGACATACCCGTGAACCACTTGGAATAATAATATCAGACACTTGGGAATCTTGCACACTAAGTGCACAATATGTAGCCAATACTACCTCAATCCCATATTGCATAATTTCTTGCTCTCAAGCTAATCAACGGGCCTGCTCACATAAGCTGTCAGTCAATACGTAGCTACTCGGTGCTGCTCATACAATTTGTCAAGTAACCACAACATATGCCAGTATACTCAACCACTGGTAGGACGTACGAGACCAACACCTGGATAACATGATCACATAAAATATGGTAACCCTAGTGACATGTCACTTGTATCCTATTCTATTCCTAAGGTTAAAACAGGGATTTCTTGCTTATCAAACCATCATCGAACTTGTCTGTAAATTTAAACTCGTCCCCACAATTAATCATATATTTCATGCAATATTAAAGCATTTAAATACAATTATATCAAAGCTTATTTAACATACGAACTTACCTCGGTTACAAAAATGGCTATCAGTTCGATTTAGTCCTCAACCTTGTTCTTTCCCCGGTCTAAAATTGAACTTCATTTTTCTTGATCTGTAATATCAAATGTAACTTATTTAATCATCACATTATTCAATTCAGCCCAAAAAACACACTATTGCAAAAACTACATCTTTACCCCTAACTTTTGGCATTTTTACAATTTAGTCCCTAGGCTCGTAAAATGAATTTCTTTCAATTTCCTCACAACCCAAGCCTAGCCAAACCTTTTTCATGCTCATGACAGCCCACATTTTTCATTTATTCACACTTTTCTACTCATTTTATAGACTTTTACAAATAAGTCTCTATTTGTCGTTTTTACTGAAAATCACTTTACAAAAGTCATTTAAAAACAACAAACATGCATTTTCTACCATCAAACATCAAAATACACACATTTTCTTTCAAATTAGTCCTTGAAATAGCTAAATCAAGTTACAACGATCTCAAAAATAAAAAAAATCGTTAAAAATGAGACAAGAACAGACTTACAATTGAGCTTGAATGGCCAAAACCCTAGCTATGTCTTCTTCTTGTGAAATTCGGCCATGGGGGACTAATTTGAAAAAGATGACATCTTTTATTTGTTAAATTTTATCTTTATTTACCAAATGACTAAAATGCCTTTAATGAAAAACTTCAAAATTTCACCTAACCATGTACATTTTTGTCCACCCTAGAGTATAATGGTCTAATTACCATTTAAGGACCTCTAATTTAAGGATTCATAGCAATTAGACACTTTTAACATAGAGAACTCAAGTTTTGCACCTATTGCAACTTAGTCCTTCTAGTCAAATTGGACACTCAATCGATAAAATTTCTTAACGAAATTTTCACACAATTATTCTATCATGCTGTAGACCTTAAGTCCTTAAACCACTGTTCTGATTAGACCCAAAAACGGGCTATTACAAGTAATATTGGTTCTGCCAATGGCCCAAGTGCTACAAAGAGGTCCTCCAAAGGGATCAGTCTTGTATTGATGAATGAGAGGAAACAAAAGGGGTTGTGTTTTTGGTGTGGTGTCAAGTATCATGTTGGCCACAAGTGTGTAAAAGAGAAGTTATATGAAGTCTTAATTGACACACAATCTGATGGAGATGGTGAAGAATTCCAAGAATGCACTAAACATTTGGGTGAGCCTCCTGTAATAGCCCATTTTTAGTGAAATTAGAACAATGGTTTCTGGACCACAAATTCGAGCCAGAAAGAAAATTTATTTTAATATTATTTCATGGTCTGTATTATGATGGGAATGTTATATAAAAATTCTGATAAGAAAATTTTTACCAATTATGTGCTTAATTATGGAAAGGACAAAATTGTATAAAATGCAAAAGTTGAGTTCTAATAGCTATAAGTATCAAATAGATATGGAATTCAAAACTTGAGGTCCTTATATGGTAATTAGAATATTAAATAAACGTTAGTAGATATTTTTGGTGATTCATCTATGGAAAATTAGAAAAAGAAAATGATGAAATTGGAAAGTTGAAAAATTAAAGATGATAAATAAAATAAATATCAAATAACATCATTATATATCATCTTCTTCCCCAAAATTTACATGGAAACCCTAAGAGAGAGAAATAAAACTAATCAAGCTTAATTAGGTATGAATTCTTGTCCTGTTTTTAGTAATTTTTATATTTTTGATATTGGAATAGCTTAATCTATCTATTTTGGGGATTAATTTGAAAAGATATCAAAGTATAGAAATTTTTCCATGGATGAATATGCTGAATATTGAAATTTATGGTAGAAAATGAAAGGCTATTAATAGATGAACAACTTTTTTAAAGTGAATTTTCATGAAATTGTAATTTAGGAACTAAATTGTAAAGATGTCAAATTCATGGAAAATTTCTGATTTTTATGAAATATATGTGCTGTAAATATTATATGTAAAAATCAGTTAGGCTTGGAATACAGATTAAATTGTATGAATTTCATTTTTTGAGCCTAGGGACGAAATTTTCATTTATGAAAAGTACGTGGGCAAAATGGTAATTTTGCCTAGGGTGTGAATTGAATGTAAATGAGAATGAAATGAATTAAATTAACGTTAAATTCTTTTATATAGATCCGGAAAGACCTAATACTGAGTTGGATCAAGGAAAACAAAAAGTTTCAGATTAGTAGATTCTTATATACGAACAAGTATCGAGGTAAGTTCGTGTAACTTAATTGTGATTATATATTTGAATTGATTTAAATGATTTGTATGTAAATTGTGTATTGGCCATGTATATGAAATTTGATTACATGTTTGGAAAATACTCGATAAACGTTAAATCCTGTATGAATGAATGAAATTCGATTGGATACAGGGTTTTGTTTCCCAAAATGATAGTGGTCCTGCATATGTTGCGGACATACTGTAGATTGAAAGAGCGTACTGTTATAAGCCCTTTCAAGCTTCTCATTAAATGCTCTTCGAAGCATCCTGATTGGTTGTGACCCTACATGTGTTGTGGGCGCAACACAACTCTTTGTAAGCATTCCGTTATATGACTCTTCGTGAGCTTCCCGATTAAAAGCTCTTTATGAGCTTCCCGTTAGTGTTCACTTGAACTTCCCATTAAATTGCTATCCGATGCTTCTTGATTAAATGCTATTTGGAGCTACCCATTATAGGCTCTTTGTGAGCTTCCCGTTAATAAGCCCGGATAAGCTTCCCGTTACATGGCTCACATGAGCTTCCCGTTACTATGCTTGAAAGAGAGCTTTCTGTTTAAGTGCTCATAAAAGCACTTCCATATATGAATTGATGGATTTATAATATTGTACAATTCAAGTGTATTACTCAAATATCCATCGAGATTTCAAATGATTCAACGGGTGAAATTCTGACATGAGAACATATGAAATCAAGATGAATCAGTACTTCTATATACATGAATACATGAGACTAGATATTTATATTTGGTGAGCTCATCCTTATTGTTCATATTTACATGAAATAAGTGACTAACATGTTTGTTGAAGTTATGTGTTAAGAAAATGGTCATATAGTTTTGGATGCATGTTTGTATGCTTACTTTTAATTATTATGATTGGTAAGTAAATTTCTGTTAAACAAACATACTAAGCATTAAATGCTTACTAGGTTTTATTTCCTCTATTTTATAGTGCTCAAAAGCTCATAAAGGTTAGAGATTGGTTGGAGAATCATCACACTATCCACCAGTTCGTTTTAGTATAAATAGTAAACTTATTTTGATATAATGGCATGTATAGACTAACTTTGCCAATGTTTGGCATATAAATGGGTATTTGTAATCTAGCCATTGGAATGGCTAGTGATGGTATGTTTTGGTATATTATTATAAGGTTATATCATGCTTAATATATATATGGTATGGTTAGATTGAATTAGGGTAAAATATATGTTTTTAGTAAAAGGTAAGTTTGCGTATATGAATGTATGTGATGTTATATTATGCATGTTAATGATGTTTGCTTGGTTTAATACTTGGAATTGGTTGGTATATATGTACAAGTTTTGTTGTAGGTTAATGGAAAATTTTGAGTGAGAAATAAAGCTAGGAAATGGCTTTATTTTGTCCACACAGGTAGACACACGAGCGTGTGTCTTGACCCTGTATGACACACAGCCTAGCATATGGACATGTGGTTTGGTTGTGTGTCCCCTGCCTCTTAAAATTGAGAAACAAAATGCTTAGAATTAGGCACACGGGCAGAGCCACGGGCGTGTGTCTCAGCCGTGTGTGACACATGACCTAGAACACAGGTGTGTGTCTTGGCCGTGTGAATCATGCACCTAATTTTTGAAATTTAAATTAACCACACGGTCTAGCACACAGGCGTGTACTAGGCCATGTGGCACAAGTCAGAAAGTTACACGGGCTGGGACATGGCCATGTGTCTCACATCGAATGCCCACACGGCCTGAGATATGGGAATGTCACCTGGCCGTGTGATGTCACCTGGCCGTGTGAGCCACACGATCTACTCACATGGGTGTGTGACCCCTGTATATAAGCAAAATTTTAAAATTTTGTGAAAAATTCTTTAAGATCCCAATTTAGTCCTAACTTGTTTCTAATCCTTAAATTAGGCCTCGAGGGTCCATTCAAGGGATAATATGACTATTTTCAGATATGAATAGTAAATGACATGAATTATCTGTAATTGTTCTGAAAATTTTGGTAATGCTCTGTAACCCTGTTCCGACGACGGATACGAGTTAGGGGTGTTACATATCCCATTGATGAATAACCTCAAGACTTGATGGTATCATTGCATGCCATAAAGGTATCCTAAGGTCCACACACCATGAGGTTTGAAGCTCTAGTAGGAACTACTAAGGCCATTGTCTTGGTGGATTTGGGCAGTACTCATAATTTTATAGATTTCAAGTCGGTGAGTAGCTGCCATTACCTATCTGTTAGTAAGAGTAGTTCAAAGTGATAATGGTAGATAAAAGGAGCTTGATGACTAGGGGGTACTTGCAAGAATGTTCAATGGAAAACTCAAGGCTTCGAGTTTGTCACAAACTTTATGTTTTTCCAACTAAATGGGTGCGACATGGTTCTAGAGATACAATGGTTACTCTCTTTAGGATCTATCACTTGGAATTTTGGCTTTTTGACAATTTAGTTTGGTTAAGGTGAAAGCTTATGCATTCTAAAAGGAATTTTACCTGGCAGTATACAAATCATGTCAACAAGTCAATCTAATACGGGTCTTCTTATGGCTAATCAGCATTTATGCCCTTACACCATACTCATGGTTTCTACAACTCAACTTGCAATAACACCCTCTCCACTTGTACACAGGGATTTATAGAAGCTCTTAAAAGAATTTCCTGACATTTTTTGCACTCCTACTTGCCTACCACCACCAAGGCCCCAAAAACATAGAATTCATTTGCAGGATGAAAGTGTAGTGGTTAAGATTAAATCCTATATATATCTTACTGTCCAAAAGTTAGAGATAGAAAATATCATCCAAGAGATGTTGCACACATGGGTGATTAGGGATAGCACAAGTTCCTTTGCTTCTCTAATAGTGACAGTGAAGAAAAAATATGGAAGTTTGAGGCTTTGCATGGATTATAGACAGCTAAATCAGCTGACTATTAACGATAGGTTCCTCATTCCTATCATTGAAGAACTATTGGATAAATTAAAACATGCTCAAATTTTCTCAAATCTTGATCTTCAATCAGGATATTACCAAGTAAGAATGCATAAAGCTGATATCCACAAAACTTCTTTCAAAACTTATGAGGAGGATTATGAGTTTCTAGTGATGCCCTTTGGCTTCACTAATGCCCCATCAACTTTCCAAGCACTCATGAATGCCATTTCAATCAGTTCTTATGAAAAACATTTTTGGTTTTCTTTGATGATATTTTGGTGTTCTCAGAAAATTTGAGTGATCATTTAGAGCATATAGTTTTTAAGATACTAAGGCAATATCAGCTCTATATCAAGAAAAGCAAGTGTTCTTTTGGCACTGAGCAAGTAGAGTATTTGGGGCATATGATAGCTAATAGAACTATGGCTATGGACTAGGACAAGGTAAAATGTGTAGCAAACTGGCCAGCACCTACCTGTATCAAGGACTTAAAGAGTTTCTTAGGTCTTACTTGCTATTACAGGTGCTTTATTAGGAACAGTGGCCTCCTAGCTAGGCCACTCACCAGTCTTCTCAAAAAGAATGTATGGAAGTGGGATAAGCAAACCACTTTAGCTTTCCAACAACTCAAGGAGGCCCTTTGTTTAGCCCTCGTACTTACTTTGCCTAATTTTCAAATGGAATTCTTAGTGGATACATATGTTTCAAGTTAGGGGTAGGAGTTGTGCTTCAACAACAAGGTAAACCCATAGCCTTTTTTAGTAAAGGGTTGGAGGTAAGGCACCAGACTCTATCAATTTATAAGAAGGAAATGTTAGTTGTGTTGTTAGCAGTCAGGAAATGGCATGCCTACTTGGTAGGGAGACACTTCAAAATCATAACAGATCATGAAAGCTTGAGGTTTTTGTCTAACCAACAAGCCATCACCCGTTTTCAACAAAGATGGGTGGCAAAAATGTTGGGATACGATTATGAAATTGTTTACAGAAAAGGTTCAAACAATGTTGTAGTTGTAATACCCCTAACTCGTATCCGTTGTCGGATTAGCATTACAAGGCATTACTGGACAAAACACAGCTCAGTACATTCATATAATACATTACATGTACAAGGGTATATCAACTTCTTTCCAATAATTCTCAAACTCGAATAGCAACCATTTACTGATTCATATAAATCAAATGTGCATATGTAAACAATTCAACCAATTAAAATTTAACATACTTTATAATTCAATTACATCAATATCGTCAGCCTATTCAAGTATTTGAACCAAGCTATTATATGTCAAAACCAAAATTTGCATATGTTTCATAATTACAAAGTTCAAACTATATGGCCATCAATTCTATATCATTCGAATATTATACCATATCACCCCATACCACACAACGTAATATTCATTAGCATAAAAGATAGTAGCTAACATTACAACATGGCTAAACATACTTCTTTTACATTGCAAATTCATGCGCATATTACCATATCAAGATAGACCATTTTTTAACACAAATGTCAAATCATATCATACCTAATTCGCAAACTAAATAACATGGCTAACCATCATATATTCAACCAATCTATGAATCATTTCTAAGCATAATTATAAAATCAAAATATACCAAAATTTATATGTTAACATCATGACAAAATTACAAGTACACAACCAATTCATTTCTCACCTATTCGGCTATCAAAATTAACCACTAAAGTTATACCAATTCCACCATTCAATTTTAAATTAAATTTATCATTGCATAACCGAATACAAAAGTTAAATTGTCACTTTATGACCATCCATTTAGCTAAAAAAACATACCCAATACATATTCATTATTTACTAATAAGTAATTGAATCAAAGTAGCCATTTTACTTCTATGCCATTAACCCTTTATGCACATAACAAAAATCAAACATTATACTAATCACTTGACCTTTAAATATCAAACCACAAATAAATATGTCATATGCATATATATTTAATTTATCTATCATTAGCCGAATATGCATAAACATCATCTAGCAATTCCAAGTCAATTTACAAGATGAATTATATATCAAATTTCATGTCAGTAATGAACCACACCAAATAACCAAATTCACAAGATATAACAAAGTCATATCATAGCTTATCAAAACATGTACCACAAATCAAAAACACATCCCTTATTTAGATCATTACTCAAGCCTCAAATATTAATAAACCATAGCCGAAACATCAAAACCAAACATAACCATCATCTGATCAAAGCATAAAATCCAAGCTTAATAAAATAATAAGCCATTTTCGCATGGCTCATATTTACATACCCCAAAATCAAATATATAAACTAGCCTATACATGCCATAGGTTCAAGTTCAAACTTATAAAAGTACCAAAACAGTCGATAGTGTGATAAACTTCGCTGACGATCCTCAAGCTCGTAACTTGTCTCCAAAATCTATAAAACAGAGGCAAACATACACACACAGTAAGCTATCATAGCTTAGTAAGTCATAAGCAAATAAATAACTCATTGAGATAATCAACTCAATTTAACCAAACCAATTCATGTTATCATAATCACATTTAACTTCAAGCTTACAGTTTCATATACAACATGTCGAAATCATTTTTTAATTTTTGAAAAACGGGGATCGACTTTAAAACGAATTATGGAGTCACCACCAATCCTTTTTATTTAGGTGTGGTCAGATCACCTAATAAAGTATCTTATTTTTAAAATATTGATTTTGGCCTTCGAAATTAAAAATATAGGTTCGGGAGTTAGTTACGTACGAGGAAGGATTAGCACCTTCGTAATGCCCAAAATTGGAACCTAATTGATTAATTAATTTCCTAATGTTGAAAATTTGAAAAGATTTTAAAAATACAATCTCTTTCAAAAAATGTTTGGATAATTCGAATTGGATGCTAACATTCTCTTTTCTCGAAAGAATAAAAAATGTTAGGACATGACATTTCAAACTCTCAATACCAAGGTTATTTTATAATTTCCAAAATTCATGCATCAAAACTTTAAAAGGATATTCGGTTATTTGGTCAAATGATAAATCGAATCCCAGCACGTTAGGGCACGATTTCTCGAATTTCCAAACACGAAATATTTTCTTATTTTGAGAGGTTTTTTAAATGAGGGTGAATATAAAAGCGATGAAGTACATTTATTCGGTTTATTTAAAATAAAAAATGAAATGAACAATTTAAGGTGAATAAGTAAGCAAGCTCGATCATAAATCAATACACGAAAATACAAAAGCAAAGTAACTAATATGGAAAAGTAACTAATATGGAACATGTACATAATTAATATATTACACCATTTATCAACAATATTACAAAGGTGCAAATATGTAAATTAAAACACACAAAAACAAATAATAAACAAATGAACAATATATAAAATAAACTATATGTATATAGACAAACAATACATGCAAAACTTTGAAATTAATTATAAAATAAATAAAAATAATTAATGCATAAAATACAAAGTTTAACATACGAATGATCTTCAAAATAAGTATTATAAGAAGAAGTTTAAGATTAGTGCTATTCAAAAATAATTTACAACTAAAATGAATAAAACTATAATACAAATTATACACATGTATGCCGATATAAGAATTTAAAACTGTACATGTCAGAAAATTTTAACATAAATGAATTATATAAATATAACCGTATGAAAATATATATATATAAAAGAATATATATGAACTACTATCTATATAATATGAAATTAAAGATCATACAAAATAATTTGAAACAAGATTTATCCGTTCGCAATAATTAATATACATAAAGTGAAAAAAACTTAATATAAATAATGTATATATAAAAGGATAATAATATAGGAAAATATTTGAAACAAACAAAATATAATACCAAAATTGGATTCTTAAAAGAAACAAATAATAAATAAATAAATTTAAAAGAAGAAGTATATGAACATGTTCGAAAGGGGATTTAAATAAGTAATTCAATATAAATTATGTATATGTATATATAAATATAAATGTATGAGGATAAATATTATATAAAATTTTTTAAACATAGAATTACATGGAGAAAATTTTAAAATAATAAATTATATAATAAAACAATTCAACAATATACAAAAGAAAAAAAATGAAATTAATAAAATAGTTCAAAATAGTATGTTAAAATAATAGGTTAAAAAATGAATAATAAATAAATCTTAAGAATATAAAAACATAAACTTAAACTTAATTGAAATAAGAAACAAAATTGAAAGGATAATATATATATAAAGCAAATCATTAAAACAGAGTTGAGGATCAGAATAAAATGCGCACAAATGAGCAGCGACTTAGAATATAAATATCCCGAATCTCAAAACGCAACGTTCAAATAAGGATTAAATTGAAACAATGCGCAAATCCCAAGGAAAATGTAAAAATAAATAAAACATGATCGAGGCTTAATTAAGGATCAATGTAGTAGGAGAGGGACTTATAGCACAAATATCCCTTCACCGCGAAAACGCGCGAGTCGTGAGGGTAAACGGGTCGGGTGGTCGGGTTACATCGTGAAACGACGCCATTTCAACGCCAATACTCTCGGCTTAAAACGACAATGTTTTTAAACACATATAAAAGCTAAAATTTGCCCTAAAAATCATTTAGCAGATCATTTCATCAAAACAAAACCCTAAATCATTTTTTAAATTCTCTTAATCTCCCATGTAGACCTCGACGGCACCGAAATATGCTTCCATCTCCGCTATGGCTTCAAACGGTCCCTAGGGATCCGTCGGAGGAGCAAACGCCGACTAGATCGATGCCTAACGATAGGTAAACAAACCTTCTTTTTTTGCCTATTTGTATGATTTATTCAAACAAAATAGAAGAAAAGGAAAAAAACAAGAATGAACTAGCTTCAAATGTATTTGATTTTTTTGTATTTGATTGCTATCAATTTTTTGTGTATGTTTTTTTTGCTATTGTATTCGAAAAAAATCCAGCCCTTTTCAATTTACATTCGGTTTCTTTTATAGCTAAATAAAGAGAAAAAAGAAAAATAAAAGAAACTCCTTCGATCTCTTTTCATTATTTTCGCTACCCTTTTTTTGATGTATATTTGTTGTTGTTTTTGTCATTTTCTGCAGGTATAAAGGTCGTGGTGCTGCTAACATGGCGAGGCCGTTCATGGGAAACCATTCGTGAAAGCCCGATTCTCTGGCTGGCTGCGGTGCTAGCATGTTCCAGAAACCTCTAGGGTTTCTAGTACTCTCAAATTGTTGGGCCCCTTTGGGCTGTTTTGGGCTTGTTTTAGCAGTGGGCTATTGTAACTTGGGCTAGGGATTAAGTTGGGGGTTTTGGGTGTAATGAGATTTTGGGTTAAGGTCTAGGCTAATAGATTTAGGTTTTATTTTGGGTTTCAATTTGGGTCTCAGGTTTGGGCCATTGGTTTGTAATGATGGACTATGGATTTTTATTATTTTGGTTTTATTAATGTTTTTTGTTTTCTGTAATGGGCCCGGGCAGATTGGGCCTTCTACACAACATATACTTTCATATATATAAACTTTATCTTGGCTGAATATACATATCTATTATCATAGTATCATTCAATTTCAAAGGTATAATATCATTATATAACCGAATATATATATACACACTCATATGCATAAACTCATGAATCAAACTTTAATATCACATACTTATTCATAACATGTGGTTGAATATACTTCACAAATACACATATATTTACATTAACATCATGTATAATTTGCATCACATATCAAATAATCAACTTACCTTATTTTCAAATAAGTAATCAACTATCACATACCTGTTCACTTTAGCTCAATTTACACATTCGATCTAAACTAATCATTGCTCGTTGAACCATTTGGAATTGAATAGGATACTCGAATAATCACACATATCGTACAATGCTAATATCTTAGACGTGGTCTTACATGTAATCACATATCGATGCCACTGTCCCAGACAAGGTCTAACATGTAATCACTTATCGATGCCAACATCCCAGACGTGGTCTTATATGAGAACACATATCGAAAATCCTATGTCATGACATATGTATCTTAGCTATCCTAAGGTTCATACGAGGCTTTCGGATGTCAAAAGTCGATCGAATCGAACTCATACACATAGCTTTCAAGCTTTTTCATATTCAGATTCCACATATATATAGTATCACATTATTCATTTCAGCATATATAGTTCATATTTAATCAAATAAATAGCATCTATTTGCTTATAAACTTACTTCGGACAACGAAAATCGGAACGAAACGATTAGTCAACAACTTTTGTTTTTCCCTGATCCAAATCAGATTTCTTTGGTTCTTGATCTAAACATATTCAAATTAAACCCATTCAAACATAATTTCATTCAATTTAATCCAAAAACACATAATGGGAAAATTACCATTTTGCCCCTGACATTTCACACTTTTTACAATTTAGTCCAAATTGCACAAAACACAAAAATCCAAAATTTGAATATACTATGCTTAGGCCGAATTTTCCTTATGTTCATAAAAGTCCATACATTTCATTTATTTCATATTTTAGTCCCTCAATTTATTATTTTTGCAATTTAGCCCTAATTAGTCAAATTTATCAAAAATTCCAAACAGAACATATTAATCCAAAACATATCTTTCATAATTCATCATCTAACATCACAAAGCTCAATTACTTATCAATGGCATAACTCAAAATATTCATCAAAATCAGAAATTCAAGCATGGTCTTTGTACATTACACTGCAACGATATCAAAAACGTAAAAATTATAAAAAAAAACCAAGCTAGTTACATACCTTAATCAAGCTAGTCTTTGGCCAAACCCTTAAAAGCTTTATTTTTCTTTCTTTATTTTTTTTATTCAGTCAAACCAAGAAGATGAACACCTGGGTTTTGATTTTATGTTTTATCTTATTATAACTTAATAATCATTTTACATATTTAACCTTTAAAATAAAATATAAAACCATTATAATTCTTGGCCAAAACTGTCCATATCATGTTCTCATTGACAAATTTCATTACAAATACTACAAATTATAAAGACACATTCAATTCGGCCTTAACACATTAAACCATTAATTTTTCATTTTACGCAGTTAAGCCCTTTTTATTAAATCAGCACTCAAACGACAAAATTAAAATAAAAAATTTCACAGATATAAATTCACACATAATAAACATAGAAAATATTTTTAAATATTTTTCTGACTCGGATTCGTGGTCCCGAAATCACCGTTCCGAATAGGGTCTAAATCGAGCTTTTACAGTAGCTGATACACTTTCGAGGGTAAAGTCTATCACCACTGGTCAACTGTGGCAATTGACAAGAGTCACCGTGGTTTCTGAGCTGCTGAGCAAGGTACAAGCCCTCTATCTTTCTGATCCTAAACTTCATAAACTATATGCAGAAGTCTAAAATCAATCATTACCACACCCCAAGTATGCATGGGATGGGAAGTTCCTAAAAAGAAAAGGAAAGATAGTGGTAGGCAGTGATGAGGGAATTAAAAGGGCCATCTTCCACCATTTTTATGCTAGTGCTATTGGGGGTCATTCTGGTGTTGCTGCTACCAGAAATCGAATGGCTTCTCTACTGTACTAGAAAGGGATGTCTAAAGATGTTAAGGCCTAGACTAAAGAATGTCCCACATGCCAAAAATGTAAATATGAGACTCTAACCAAATTAGGATTGTTACAGCCATTACCAATACTAGACAGGGCCTGGTTTTCTATTAGCATGGATTTCATCGAGGGACTTCCAAACTCTAAGGGGAAACATGTAATTTTGGTTATGGTGGATCGCCTTACTAAATTTGGACACTTCTTAGCCTTATCTCATCTCTATGTAACCTTGATTGTGGCTCATAAATACTTGAATCACATCTTCAAGTTGCATGGCCTTCCTGACCTCATAATATCAGATAGAGATAGAATATTTGTCAGCAACTTCTGGCAGGACCTTTTCAAGAGGGTGGGAACTAAGTTGCATGTTTCTACTGCATATCACCTTGAAACTAATGGGCAAACAAAAGTGCTAAACAGATGGTTGGAGGGATATTTGAGGTGCATGACTAGGGAAAGGCCTGGTGATTGGCTTATTTGGCTCCCCTTAGCAGAATGGTGGTACAACTCCACTCATCATTCTGCCATTCGTACCACCTCATATGAAACAATATATGGTTAAGCTCTCCCACATCATGTACCCTATTTGGCAGGAGACTCTCTTATAATTATAGTGGACAGGACCTTGCAACAAAGGAGACTGCTAGGAAGATGGTGCAATTCCACTTAAAGAGAGCCTAGGATCGAATTAAACAACAAGCTGATAAACATAGAACTGAAAGAAAATTTGGGAAGGTGATTTGGTCTACCTGAGAATACAACCATATAGGCAACACTCTGTTAAAAGAAGATAGAGCGAGAAGCTATCTCCCAAGTATTTTGGACCTTTTCTAGTAATAGCTCGGGTAGAAAAAGTTGCTTACAAGCTACAACTTCCTCCTGGTTCCAAAGTGCATCCAATATTTCATGTTTCCCAACTTAAAAAGCATATAGGAGCAGCTCTTGTGCAAAATGTGTTGCATGTAGTCGATGTTAGTGGAACATGGATCAAAGAATCAGTTAGGATATTGGACCATCACATGGTACGAAAAGGGCATCAAGTAGCTACTGAGGTTCTGGTAGAATGGACCAATACATTTCCTAAAGGATTCCCTTAAGTAGATCAAAGCCAAGTTTCCTAAATTCGATCCTTAAGGACAATTATTGTTTCAGAGATGGAGTAATTGTTATGAGCTTAAAAGTTAAATAATGGAAATAGTGCAATTTTGGCTGTAAGTGAAACAAGGCGCATTGGAGTTTCGGTTTAAACGGAGCGGTATGTAATAATCAACTTTTGAACCATTATTTTGTTTTTTTGCTTTCCTTGTTTCTTTCTTTGTCCTTTTAAACCAGTGTCTTGTAACACCACTATGTCAAACGACACTCGTATGTATTTTTCGAAAATTTGTGCAAATATAAAGAGATAAAACTTGTAGATGATGAAACATGGAGACTATGATACAACACATCTTCAGTCCAATCCCAATATTTTTCGAAGTCTCCAAACTAACCGCAACAAACTCACTCTCTCTTGGCAGTACACATTCAACTTTGACATCACTGAAATCTCTCAAAAAAAAAAACAATCCTTGAGATCTTTGAAATCTCTTTAAAAACCATTTCTTCTGATCTTTGAAGTACCGCATGATGAAGTTAAAAAATTCAAGGCACTAAAGTTCAAAAAGAAATTGTAAAGTAAAAATAATGGAGAAAAATATTAAATCCCATGACATGAATGCACCAAATTTGTTTGAGCTCCATGACTTACGAGCAGGCTGAATGGGAGATGTGAGTTTAAAAACTTAAAGGTCAAAATAATAATATCCTAAATATTTTTATTCATTAATTTAAATTAATTAAGAGATAAATAATAAAAATTTATATTATTATTGATTAAAAATAAAATAATTAAGTGATAATATCAAATAATTATTTTATCTTTAATTAATTAAATTAATAAGAGAAAAATAATAAACAAAAGAGTTTAAAACTTTATAAAACAATTAAATTCTATTAGAACTCTACTTTTTTTATTGAAGTAATTGGCATTAGGAGCCTATTAATTTTCTAGAGAAATCTTTAAAGAAGTCAAAGAACTTTAAAAAATACGAAGAATTAGTTTTGAAGAAAAAATATCCAATTCTAATTCAATTGTGGGCAAGAAGACAAAAATTTTTTTTCTAAAGAACCCACCTTTCGGTTTAAATTAATTAAATTAATTGAAAAAAAGGAGGTTCAAACTTGTTTCAAGAATAAGTTACCACGGCCTTTGAAGTGATCCACAGCTAACTAATACCAAATCCAAATGACCTTTGGATTAAAGTTAAATAAAAAAAAAGAATCAAAGGAGTCTTCTTTATAAATAAATCCTAAGATTGTAATTTTTTTTAAAATTATCAATAAATTTACATCTAAATTTTTAAGTAAACTTTTTACTCAAAATTTACATGGACATTTGATCTAAAAGGTAATCCATATTATACCAAATTTAGCTAGTAATACTTCGATAGTTGACTTCAATAATATTATAGTATAACAAAGATTGTGGAACATTTATGTTTTTATATTATATTTTTTATTTTGTAAAATTTATATTTTAATGGGGAAGAATCCACTTACATGAGTGTAAAATTAGAGTAATTTTACATATTTTAATATCTTTTTGTATAATTGATATTTTAAACATCTAAATGTTAAATTTAGTAAGATATTTGTACTTATCATGCATGTGAGTTTTTGAATCGATTCGATATCTCTTTCATTTTGATCTAAAATATTGTGTATACTAATATATATTTAATGGTTGAAAGTTTTTGTATAGAAAATAAATAGTTATAAAATTTTAAGGTATAATTGTTGAAAATACCCTCAACGTTTATGAATTTTTGAGTTTGAGCCCTTAACTCTTTTTTTTTTTTGAGATTGACAGATGCACTTCACGCTCTCAATTAACCATTTAAATTATAGTAAAAATCAAAGCAAACTCATTTCTAAACCTGCAATGGTGATGGGTGTAATGGTGTAAAAAAACAAACATCACTAAGAAGCAAATAATGGAGAACATAGGCCATTTATTTAAATTATCCTAATTCAGAAGCATAGTTCTTTGTCATTCTTGGCTTTGTTTTCCTCTGTTTTCTTCAAGTACTCTGTCAAATTTTTACTGTTTTGTTCAATCTTTTTCAACATTACCAAACAAACAAAAGAAGAATCGACTACAAACAAGGAACAAAAGAAAATTGGGTACGCTACTTTTGAGAAGCTTGGTTATGGAACCATTGAGTTTAGGAGCGGAAGCCATGGTTAGAGGTGAGCAAAACTCGATTCGACTCTAAAAAATCTAAAAAAATTCGAATTTCAAGTTAAACGAATCGAGTTATTCGAGTTAATCGAGTTATTCGAGTCAACTCGAATTTTTTTTCGAGTTTCGAGTTCGAATCGAGTTAAGTTTTCGAATTCGAATAACTCGAATAATTCGAATATTAAATTATAATATTTTATATTTTTACCCCAAACTCTCAAACCTTTTTACTTTTCCCTCAAAACTTTTACTCCTTCCCACTTTCCCCCCAAAACTTTTACTCCCCTTCCATCCCAACCCCCAGTCTACCCAAAATCTATTTCTCACAAAAATTTTGCTCTCCCATTTATTTTTTCTCAAAATTTTACTCCCAAAAACCCTCAAAACTTTTTATTTTCCCCTAAAGTTTTTACTTCCTCCCACTTTCCCCCTAAAATTTTTATATTATTTATATTATTTAATTGTTTAGTCATATTGAATATTTATATTAAAATTGAATTATTAATTATGCCATTAAATATTCATGTTAAAATTTTATATTGGTATCAATTTCACATTTTATCTTTAAAATAACTTTTATTAAAAAATCACATTTTTACGTTTAATATATTTTTTAATTCCAAATACATAGTGACACGAATCTGAAGATAATTGAAACAACTAAGCAAGCAAAGAAGCTAACCCAGTAGCCGAAACGGCGGATTCCCCAGCTACATTACAATACCTCGCTCCTTGTACAGGAGCTACTTTGGCTGAATATTTTATGTATCGTGAACAACACACCTTAATCATTTATGATGATCTTTCCAAGCAAGCACATGCTTATTGCCAAATGTCTCTTCTATTACGAAGACCGCCGGGTCGTGAAGCTTATCCAGGAGATGTTTTTTATTTGCATTCGTGCCTTCTAGAAAGAGCCGCTAAATCAAGTTCTCAGTTAGGTGAAGGAAGTATATAAAAGATTAATAAATAAATTATGAGGTGATGAAAGTTAATAAAAATTTTGATTGAGATAGACAAATTTTATTACGATGGGTGACAGTGGTTATAAGGACTCAAAATTATTTTTTAAAATTTAACTCGAACAAATATATTCGATTTGATTCTATTCAAATTCCATCTCACTTGACTCGATTCGAGAAAATTTTAAATCAAATTAGGATGATAAAATATGATTCGTAAACTCGATTAACTCGAAATTTTTTCATTTGATTCGATTCGATTCGATTCGATCGAACGCTCATCCCTAGCCACGACAGATAAAATGAGACCTTTCCTTGCAATTTCGGCTGTAATTGTTTTTGTATTGGTTGGTTTTGGTTTAGAAGTGGGGGATGGCGATTTGCCTTGTTTCCTATGAACTGCATACAAGTTTGAAGAAGCAAACTGGTTGATTGTTACAATCAGTGTCATTAAAACACTTTGTGCTATAAAACCCATTGCACAACCTTATACCATTGTCTTCTTTTAGAAATGATCAACCTTTATAGTATTTACAAAAAGATGCTACATTCTATCAATTTGGCATTTGTTGATGGGCACTCTAAAGCTTGCAATAAAAATGAAAAATTTTCAAAATGGAAAAAATCAAAAGAGACAGAATTGCCTTCAACAGGAAAGAAACCAAGAGTGTGAGATGGGTTTGTTTTGGGTTTTATTGTAATTGAAATGAGTGATTGAGAGAGCGAAATACAGGTGTGCGCTTTGATGAAAATGATGGTGGGTGTTTTTATTTATTTATTTATTTATTCTTTTAACTATAACAGCAGCTAAGGGGGAGAGAGAAAGAGAGAAGAAGGCAGAAGATGGAAAAAAATGGGGAAAAAAAAATTTTGTTAAACAATTTTTTATAGATGATGTGATCGTGTTTATGTGGCATATCACATAGGCTACTTCGTTGACCTTCCGTTTGATTGACGGTCAACTCATGTTTTCCCTTAAAATTAGAATGATTTATGAAAAATCGTAAAGTTGAGGGTGTTAATCCAAAAAAAAAAGAGTTAGCGGGTCAAACCTAAAAACCCACAAATGTTGAGGGTATTTTTGACAATTAAGCTAAATTTTAATTTACTCCAAACTTAATATGCATGGAAGTTATCCGGGCCATTCAAGAAAGTTTTTTCAGCAACGTCGAACTCCACTTTAATTAGGCGAATCCAAAGTATTCTATCTCACGAGAACTTTTGGCTTTTGAGTTATACTCCCAGGGAGCAAAATGCAGTTACTAACTGCTTTGCAAAAGGAGCTTTAGGCTCTAGAGCTGATTTGTAATTTTTTGATTTTCCCCTATTATGGTTCAGAATCTCTTAAAGGTGGACTAATCTAGAGATTTTTTCTTTGATTGTACGAGTGTAACTAATTAACTGTTTCTTTGTTTCTTTCCAAAAAAAATATAATATATATATAAAATATGACGATTGAATTATAAAAATATTAATGTACCTATAATTATTAATTTTACACTAATGGATTTTTTTAATTTAACTATTTAGAAATATATAAATAATTATTTGTAGAAAGTAAAAAATATTGCGTGGTCCACCCACATAAGGCTTATATCTATCCCAACAAAATTTGCATCATGCATCACGTTCACAACAGACAAATCCCATTCCCATTTGTTTGCATCCAAGTTCCAAGTCATGTTTTTTTCTTTAAAAAAAAATCCAAGTCATGCTTTAATAATAATAATAATAATAATAATAATAACAACGATCATTATTATAAATAAAATGTTACTGTCAAAGCTGCGAGTTAATTCACAAATATACTATTTAATGTTTATATTTTTCTCAATTTAAAATTTATTCTTGTTTTAAAAACGTTAACTTTTTAAATATAATAGTCCACATATACTTTATACAGGGGCAAAGCCATAAAATTCTTTTAGGGATAGAAATTAAATTGTAATGTTATGATAATAAAAATATAATTTCACCATTTGAATAGCCTATATTTTATAATTTTTTAAAAGGATTAAATCAAAATTTTATCATTTTTAGTAGGGCCAAAGTACAATTTTATCTTTACTAATTTAAAATTTTAAAAATTTTAAAGGACTTAAATGAAAAATTTTTCATTTTAGGGCAATCGAGGCCTGTACTTGCCCCTAGATATGCCATTAACTTCATATTAATTTCTTCTGAATTTTTATTTATTTTACTTTGTGAATAAAAGTAATTTTTAAATTATCTATTGTTGACGTGTCAACAAGTACATGTGGACTACCACACTAATATTATTAAAAAATTAATATTTTAATCAACATTTCTATCAAAGAAAAATGAATTACCTCTTTTTGAAATGTTAATAATTAAATTTAGCTAAAAAAGGAAAAATGATCAAATTGATAAAAGGCTAAATTAGGCATATATGCAATAAAAAATTATTTGGTCTTTTAGGCCCTTTTTTTAATTAGGGAATAAGTCATTTTTTAAAAGAGAAAGGAAAAACATGCCCATAAGGACCCGCTTTTTGCCAACGGTCAATTCCAACGGTTTTTTGAACGTTGGCTGGAAACAGTAAAAATATTTAAAGGGCCCAACGATCATTTTTTTCTATAAATATCATCCCATTTTCATTTTTTTTCACTTAAATCTAACTCTTTTGATTCTTTCTAAACTCTCAACTCTCTTAATATCTCTCAATTTTCTCAAGTTCTGTTCTAAATTTTATGATTCGCTTGTTTAAAAATATATTTTTTAATTATTTCGTATTTTATTTGTTTTGATTAAATTTTCACGAATGCTAACCTCTTTGATTCGTTCCGATAACAAGCACATTTTCGCCACTTAAGCGATAACGATAAGACAAAATTTTAAATTTCGTTATTTTCAATTAAGTTAAATTTAAAGTTTTTATTTTTAAAAATATTTTAAATTAATTTATTTTGTCTATATAAATAGGCGGATGATCGTTTTTTGCAGGGGTTTATGCATAATTTGTCAAAGAGCTTAGATATCGAAATTCGTTGTTACTTGCAAGATACGAGATTTTTGCATGCATCTCGCATGCTCGGGGGATACAAACTTGGTCCTACAATCATCAATGCGTTGGTGGAAAGATGTATGCCCAAGATACATATTTTCCATCTTCAATACGGCGAGTGTAGAATCACACTCGAGGACGTAGTTTTACAACTAGGTTTATCGGTGGATGGGCCAGTCGTTATGGGGTCAGTGGTCGTTCCCAACAAAGAGGACCTCTACGAGGCATTTTTGGGGAAGGTGCTGAATAGGTTTTATAGTGGTCGAATACATATTAACAGTTTGGAAACGAATTTCAAAGATCTTCCTAAGGACGTGTCTAATGTCGTCAAAGAACAATACGACTGAGCATTCATCCTTAAGCTAATCAGGGGCATCTTAATGCCCAATAAATATTGAAATTTGGTACACATAAGGTGGCTACTACACCTAGTTGACTTTAAAGAAAGCGAACAACTGAATTGGGAATTAGCCGTGTTGGCCATGTTGTACCATGAATTGTGTTGAGCGACGAAACCGGATAAGATGTCAATATGTGATTGTCTACTCTTATTGCAATCATGGGCTTGGTAGCAGCTACTATTTCTTCGTCCCCGAGTGAATGACCCGTACACGTTCCCATTGTGACAAGGTAAAAATCATTTCATAATAAATATGTAGTTTGTCTAGTAATTGTTTTTTTATATGTTTGAATTAACAAATCGCCTGAATAAGTGGAACCATGGTCTGACTTACTTGGAACTACTAAAGCAGCTCAAAGATATTCGGTTACTGTTAGATCAAAGCTTGGAAGCCAAGGTTAGTTATTGATTTTTTTTTCAAACATATAATAAATACACAATGAATTTTAATTTAAAATTTCATACATAACTAAATTTACAATTGTGCACTACAGTTTGAATGGATGTCATATGTTGATTCGGATATCCTAAAGTGCATCCCACCGGAGTTTTTGGAAATTCCGAGTATGTGGGACGTGAAGGTACCATTGATAATCTACGCGACGGTGGAGTTTCACGAATCAAATCACGTGATGCGATAGTTCGGGTAAAGGCAACAAATTCTAATGCCACTGCTAGACATGGAAGAGCTATACAAGTTGGATCTGCGGGTGAAGATCGACGAGAATTGGTGAGAATACCATAAGGCGTTCATCAACGCTTGGGGTCGTAAGATGGAATGCTTACCCATTCACGAACCATTTTTTTCATCAGACATGACAACCGATTTGGAATCCTTGTCTTAGTTCAGAGTTGTCGGGAAGTAATATTTGCTATCGGTTGAGGTGATGAGGAGGTAACTTCATCAAAAGAGGCCATGACGACCACCCCAACAACATAGGTTTGGATGCAGTCACATGATGGGTTCATCAACGACTCCAACTAAACAAGCGTCACCTATGTCTACACCACATTCCAGTCAATTCACTCAACTTATTCCTATTCATTTCACTAACCCCATTTTTTTCACAATTACCACACTATGCACCACCACATATCCCAGTGTCTACCCCTTTCATTAGTACATATTTCGGGGTACCAATGTCCCCCACATTCTACACCTTCATGCTGACGTTCATGTCAATTCAAATGCTGATACATGTACCATTATCGATGATAACACCGACGTCGACACCGATGTTGACACCATTCCAGTCATCAATGCCAGTGTAGATGCCCAGGTCAATGATGACATATCTAAACTTTTCGACACCGTACAGTTACACATTGATAATGTTACAAACACCCACTGCATCATTATTTTATTGAGGTAGGTCATCAGTGCAACCATCTTCTCGTGGAGTGGAAGACACGCGATAGGAGGCTAGGAGGACAACACACTCAAGCATGGAGAAAGATGGTAGAGACGAAGACGAAGTCGAGGGTGAAGATCAAGACAAGGACGACAGTGGAGATGAAGAGGAGCATGAGGTTGATGGTGAAGACGAAGATGACAAGGACGATGGTCACGATCCGGTAGAGGAGCCAACACTAGTAGTTGTGTGCAAAATCCTATGCGCACCAGTCAGCTATCGCCTTGTGGCACACATTCGGCTCGACTACGCCAATGATTTATTTTTAATTTACTTAATGTGATGTAAATATAAGGTACATCAATAAAATAACGAAGGATTTTTTTGAATATTTTTATTGGAACTTATATTTATCTTTGTTAAATTCTAATATAAATTATATGTAAATTTGAACATCTATTTAACATTTGATATGAAATATTTAACTTTGGATAGACACCTTTATTGAACTATACATAATAGAGGTACAAAGACTAACTCATGAAAAATAAAAAAGTTCAACATCTATTTAAAATGAATGCTACCGACGTTGAGGCCCCAATGTACCCCTCAATATAGAATATGTTGCCTTCGTATGCCCTGTGTTTCTATAATACCCATATAACCTCTATTGATTGTCCTTTTCTCGAATATTCATATCAGTATGTATCCGAGTGAAATTCGAGTGACCTTTCAAGACGCGACTTAGGTTCATGTTTGGTGTTAACTCATACAGTGCACTGGACACTGGTGGCCAGATATTCTCATCTGGGATGGGTGAGAATTCAGGACTCCAAGCACTATACATGTGTTCTAGTCTATACACATCATTGATATAAGGTGTGTACTCAATTCGTAGGTTTGCATATGTGGCAATTACATGTGTACATAGAAACTGAAGTGCTTGGTACCTCTTACAATCGTAACCCTCCTATTGAGATGACACAATATAAAGCCCCTAACATGTCCTGGTCGGGCCTAGCTTACTCCGTGACACAAAATTTCAAGTTTCAAAGCAAGTGGTAGACTACATACATAGTGTTCGCTCTCGCTATATTTCATCTAATTTCTTTCATTACATTCTTACACCAAACATGACCGCCCACTATTTGTCCAGCATACACCTTGACCGCTTTGGAAATAAAGCAGTGAGGAAAATATGTTTATTTGACAATCGAGGTTATTGAAAAATGACGTGTCCCATTCAATAGGAAATTGATGCATTCAGCTAAGTTTGTCATCATGTGCCCGTACTGCAAACTCACGTCATATGATTGTGTCCATTATTCAAAGGGCATGTTCGTAAGGTAGTTCGCACTTGCGTTGTTGATGGCGTGCAAGTTATCCGACATCTCATGGAAACGATGTTGGACAAGCTCATACCCTGTTCAGAAAAGTATACCCATGAATGTAAACAATAAACGACGATATTAACTTAAGCATGATTTGGGATAAGGTAGAAACTACAAACCCATGTCAATGCACTTATCTCGCTCACTTTCTGAAGGCCATTTTATGTGGTAGTTGGAGCTGACATGTCATATGCAGTACTTATGGTGGGTGCGGTCCTAAAGGTTACCATACCGCTCAATAATAGACAAGATTCTGATTCTCATGTCTGATATGATACATATGTTGGGTTGCGAGTAAACACGATGACACAATAGGCTAAGGAAGAAATCATAGTCATCTGCCTTCTCGGAGGGAGTTATTACAAAGACAATCGACAAAATCCTTAGATTACCATTTTAGGAAACCAAAATCAACATTAACGCTAATACCTCTCGTACAGCTATGTGTCGTCAATTTACACCAAAGGCTTTTTGTAGTGTTGGAAAGCTTACTTGCATTGATCGAATGTCCAAAAGAATTAGTGGAATACTCTTTTCCTAGAGACCAGACAATCATCGAAGTATGCTGGGTGTGTTTCTAGATCGGTTACGGAACTTGGTATATACTGATCCAGTACTTGATACCATTGCCATAAATAGTTGTACAAATTGTCCCAATCGTGATGCAACTTACCTATAGTCTTTTGTTTTGCGACTATGTAACACCCCTGTACCCAACCTAATTACAGAATCAAGTATAGAAGTGCTACATTGGTTTTCAGAAACTCCAATATTAATTTCTAAATAAAAATAACATTATAATTTGTACATATTAATTCCTAAGGTTTACCTAGTTTAACCCTTGTACAAATCTCAAATTTTAAACCAATTTAATTCAAATGTAAATCATAATTAAGCATTCTAAAATTTAATTTTTCTTATATCACTTAATTAACATTTAAACTATTTCATATGAAATAAGCAAACATCAAGTATCACATTTAATTCCCATCACATTCAACCTTAATACACACACCTAGGTACATACCATTTATTGAAACAATAAAAATTAATACTTTACCCTTTTCTTGTATCCATTGATATGATGAGATGAGGTGCCTTCAATCTTCAAAGATCCATTTTTTTCTCTACTTTTTAACCTACGCGTATAAACACGCGTTAAGCTATTGCTAGCTTAGTAAGTACAACTATTATTTAGATCATAATCTATATTATAAATTATAACTTATTTATTATTACTACACAAAATCATTTAAATGACCTGCTTGTATTTATCATACATAATTTACCAATTAATTCACTTATTCTTACAATTAAGTTCACTTTTATTATTATTTACTCATTATCCACCAACTAAACATATTGATTTAGTTATCATCTATATAATACCAGAATCACATGATTTATTTTAGATTTTCATTTATTCCATTTAACTAAAATTTCTGATAATTTACTTTACTTGTTTCAACCATACATTTTCTCATTTCTTTAAATTTTAAATCTTTTCAATATACATAACCTATATAATTCAATAATCACTAAAATAGTCGTGTACCCTTTTTAGAGGCCCAGCAGACTTAATAGAACACACATGATATATGGAACAAATACAGAGGTACATTATTATGCACTAATGAACAGAGAGCACTAAAGTGCTATTCAGAAAGTACAGATGTGCTAAACAATTTCAACTTCTTCATTTCTTCAATAAATCAAAAGATCAATTTTACTCGTTTTATAATCTCATTTTCTTACCCCTATTAACAAGACTCGGACCTTGGCGAATACACGGATTCCAATCAAACACATCAGTATGGCATATTGTGCCTAAAATGGTACATAGTACCTGATCAGTATACGACACATAAGTGTATGAAACGACACACGAGGTGCCTGATACGACACACGAGGTGCCTAATACGACACACGAGGTGCCTGAAATACGACACATAAAGTGCCTGATCGGTAAAGCCGATAAATCCCGTAGTCTTTCAAATCCTATGACATGCCAACTATATCCGACTCAGCCCGACTAGTTAATAAGGTATTCAATTTTCATATTTCAATTCAATCACTTTCTCATATTTTCCATTCAAATCATTCTCAATTTAAATCACAATTCAATTCAGTACTTATTAATATTCCAAAATTCACTACAACATATATATTTCTCATTTTAAGTGTTATGAACTTCACTTTTCTATTTCTAATATAAAAATTTTCCCAATTTTACGAGTTAACCTTTAATTTCCACAACTTAGGAAATAATTGTAGTTTGAATTATAAAATTCATATATTCTTTTATTTTCCACCATATGTTTTATTATCAATATTTCCTTGTAAACTTTTATAACTTTCATATTTAATCATTTTTTTCTTTATCATAAAGATTCTCCATTCACTATTAAACAATTTTTCTTTCATATCTCACTTAATTCACATAATTAATTCTACTATCTCATTTTTTCGCATCAAATTTCTATGTATTTTACTTGTATCATTTCCACCACATGTATTTCTCAAGTCTTTCAATTTAGTCCATATTTCCGCAAAATTTCACATTTTCCCATAATTCACCACTAATCGTTATTAGTTCTTTCTTTTTCATGTTATTTTACGTTTTTAACACACTAATCCTTGTCCTTCATTTTTTGTATCAAACTTATGTACATTATTTCACATATTTCTCTTCACATTTACTTACATAAATATATAATTCCATCAACTTTTACATCCTCTACAATTTAGTATTTATTTATTTATTCTATTTTGCACTTTAAATCTAATTTTTTTTCACATCTCTTTCAATTTCTTTATCACATATTACTTAATAAATACAATCAATTCATTATTTATTATATTTAATAATTATCAAGCTTTATTCTTCAGTTATTTAACTTATAAATTTGTATTTAAATACAATATTAAAATTATATTCATTCTAACAATTAAACTTCATAATCAAAACAAGTAAGAATCTAGTTGTACTTACAACTTTAAGCTTGAAATCAACTTTCTTCTCCTCCTTCATCCTTTGTCCACCACCTTGCTTTATTTCTCTATTTGTTTATCAACTTCCTTCACTTTTTCTTCAATTTTTCATAGCAAAATACACAATATTTTCATATTAAAATCATGTTCACATATCATAATTCATGTATTCTAATCAAAACTAACATGTAATTCAAGAGAAGTTAATAGTTCTTACCTCAACCACTTATATTCAAGTCTAATCTTTGTTTTCTCTCTCCTCCAAAACTCCCATGATTGCTCTTCTCATGAAATTAATGTAACTATTATTTCTCTCCATTGATCTCACTCACAAATCATGAAGAAATTTAGGAAAAATTAGCTTAACTGGTTTGTATTTGGTGAGAGAGACTAAATTGAAAGAAAAATGAAAGTTGAAAATGGTGGGAATGGTGGCTGACGGAAATAGTTAAGGGCTTTTATAGCCTTTTTTTTAATCATTTTCTTTCTCCATTTTTCTAGTTTCTTCATTAAAAATATCTCTTTTATTTTATTTACCATTTTATCCTTAATCATTACCTTCCATAATTATTTTTTCAATTCATTTACCATTTTACCCTTTCACTTTTTCTATAATAACACCCATATGTCCTATTTCCTTTGGTATATTTTCACCTCTAGTCCCTCTTCCTTTTTCATCAATTTAATTTAATCCTCCAACACCCAATTTTCTCACATTATCCCAATACTTTTCATTAATTTAATCGGTTCCCAAAATTTATATTAATATTTATATTTTTCCAAATTTTTTATGCACCTATCTTTTATGTCTCATAATTCTTTAAATTTCTAAATTAAATTTTCTCAATATTTCGACAAATTTATTGTATACTTATCACTGCTCAAAACTCTAAAAAAATTTTTGAGGATGTTACAATGTAATTGTGCTGGCTACGGATGTTGGCAATCAACACTGGGACGGGAATCATAGGACTCGCCTTCACCATTGGTAGAATAATGTTATAAATCATATCCGATTCTAGTCTAGGATGACCTTTCAAATTATGAGTTAAAGTTAAGTAATCGAAAAACAAAAAAACCCTGGTCAGGTCACAATATGTTAGAAAATAGAGTGATCTCACTATGCACCTACTGCAACACAAGTATGTGGACCAGAATACTTTTTTATCATCCACAAGCCAATCTTCTTTCGAAAAGATGCCATGATTTTCCATTTGCACCTCTCGTTGTGCATTGCGTATTCACTCTCAAATTTCTTCGTCCAAGACTTTGTGACATGATAGTTCACATCATTCCTGAAGTTGTACCACTTCAATGCAGCAAGGAAAGCATCATTGTTTGAATATTTCATGTCAACATCTAATATCCGGACAAATGATGATGAGTTTTCATGATCAAGTGTTCTATACGGGAGCTACCAAAACTCTAAACCACCCTTCGCTAAGAGGTCGGTATTGGTCATGTGAGGCAAAGGTTCATATGCCCTAAATTATAGAGCTAGATCCAAAACATTGCTTGAGCCATTATCATCAAAACCGCAAGGTTCTGGCTCCATTGGAACCTTCTTTGGTCCAGAAAAAAGTGTTATTTCCAAACTATTCAGACCACACTGTCGGATTGGATCTACTCTAACTCCGATCCTTTAATTGCATACATTGCCCTTTCTTTCTCGCATGCATCTTCTTCCTCATTTATACATTCATTTTCACCTTCAACTAAGGGATTCGATGTACCCTCGTCAGACTCAATCATAGAGAGTAAGTAATCAGTTCTTCCATACCCTATATGCTCAAAAAAATCTGTACTGGATTGGTGGTCGGTGCAGGTTGATGCCCTCAGTATAAGTGCTTATACCCCGGGAAATCGATCCACCAAAGTTGAAATCGAACGCACTGGTTGAATGTCGAGCCTGAGTGTTAAGGTTCGAGTTACACTCATACCCCGACTGGAAGTAGCCGTTGAAGTTTAAATCTATGCCGAAAATCAAAGAATGTCTACCCATAAATGTTTCGAGGAATCATAGTAGGAGTTTTGTAACAAGCTAGTGAGCCCATTGTACAACAGTGTAGTAGGACTTTCTACTTCAGTTTTGGTTTCAACATTAGTCACAACGGTGGCTGAAGGTGGACCTATCAAAAATCGAAGAATGTCTACCCATAGACATTCTAGGGACATCATAGTAGGAGTTTTGTAACAAGCCAGTATATCCACCGCGCAATCGTGTAGTAGGACTTTCTACTTCAGCTTTGGTTCCAACATTAGCCGCAAAGGTGGCTGAAGATAGACTTGGTCTATCACCCTCGAAAAACTTGACATATAACTCTATTATAGCATTTCCACTTAAGTAGTGCAATGATATGACTGCCTCGAGCTCGAGCTTATCTTTCACATCAAATAGCTCATACTTGTAGGGGTCAACGAAAGCAAGATATCTACATTGCATGATTAATTTCCTGGGATCTTACGAATACCACCCCGACTTTTGTATTATAGATTTGATCATCGTAGTTAATAACGAATTTCATTCATCAACCCATTTCAATATCAGTTACGAATTGGATGAGTAGAAGCAAAAAAATCAGTAGACAGTTGTCCAAAGAAATGCTGACAACTCTTGCAACTCAACTCTTCGATGTTTGATATAAATTTGTTACGTGCCTAAGTTATGAATATTTCATACTTTAATAGGAAAATGAAACAAGGAGAAAGGGAATGCATGCTTCAAAATTGATTTTTGAATGCGCGCTTTCGACAAATAATGATGATGAAATGAAAAATAATACTTGAAAATGCGTTTCACAAGTCATATAATTTCATTAGAAGTGTGCTTTAGAGGGTATTTTATGCCTCATAATGTGCATCAATTTTGTAGAAAGATTTTCAGGGTCAGGTACTTCTTTTTCCAGCCTTTTTGAAAAATGTTAGTGAACGCTCATCCAGTTGAGCGTGCTTCCTTCCTAACATGGTAGGAAAGTGCACCAAATGGAAAGCACATCCAGCTTGTTGTGCTTTCTTGCCATGCCAATAGGGAAGCACACCCAGCTAGATGAGTCTTCATTAACATTTTTAAAAAGGCTGATAAAAAATATATGTTCGAAACAATCTTTCTGTATATTTGAAGCACGTTTTGAAGATATTTGATAAAGACGCTGGTCTTGCAACGCGTTTTTAACCACAAGGATTTTCTACTTTGCAAACTCACATTTCCTCCGCACTTATAAAAGGAGGTTATCACTCCATACTCCATCGTCCCTCAAACATCATCTCTTTCAATCTTCATCCCTCTATTATACAATATTTCTATTTATTTGTTTTCTTCCCAACTTCAGTGTTACAAATTTTGGCCGCTAATAAAATTTCCTGTTCGAGGTATTCTTGAATCGTTGATGATGCAATATTGCTCCAAGATGCATATATTTCATATATCCTACCAAGAGGGGACCATTACCTCCAAAACCTATCTTGTGAAAGTCGAGTTTTGGGGTGATTTTCCTTTGTACGATTACGGGTGTTCGAGTGGAAGTCTACGTAGAGGTCTCAATCGATGGTCGTTATACGATCATAGATTGAAATATAATGGGGGAGCCAGTATGTGGCCACAAGCTCAAACTTTTCGGATACTCACAAATGTTGCCTTATAAATATCATATAGAAGTTTGAGGGCATAACTATAGAAAAAATCGTGGGGCTTCCCGCTATAATCGGTGTAATTTTTTTGTCCATCTTCACACTACCGGTATCTTTAACCTTCCTTCTTATCCGAAGGCCGACACCGCTATGGATGTAGGAGAACTCTCAGGTGGGGAACAGCTATTGTGGGTGATAATAGTTTTCGTTATTAAGCAACTCATTAATAAGTAAAACCACTGTCGTGTCGACCTAAGTTTGACCTCTATTGTGTCGGAACATTCGCTCTTCGCCTGAGAGCCCTATTGTGTCCACCTTAATGTCAGCCTTCGGATAAGAATGAAAGGTTAAAGATATCGGTTGCTTGAAAATAGAGAATTACGTCGATTACATCGGAAATCCCTCCATTTTTTTCCTATGATTATGGCCTCAATCTTATGTATGATATATATAAGGCATCATTTGCGGGTATCCAAAAAGCTTGAACTCATGACCGTATAACGACCGTCAACCAGCCCTCAGTTATACCCGAACCCATGACCGCATCATGAGTGTCGATTGGGACCTCTATCTAGACTTCGACCAGTGACCGTATCAAGCAATGTCACCCCAAAACTTAACTTCCCTAGGATGAATTTTTGAAGTAATGGTCCTATCCCGCCATGACATATGAAATGTATGTGTTCTGAAGCGCATTATCACATCCCCAACCCCTCAAATCTACCTATAAACCTTCGTGATTTCACCCTTAAACCTTAACCTTAAACCCTTAAAAACCCTAACCTCAACAAAAACCCTAAACCTGACAAAATTAAAAAACCCTAACCTAGGAGAGGCTTTCCCTCTCTAAAAATGATCTATTTCTCTAAATTAAAAAAAAACCCTAAAAGGCCAAATAAAGTTTTTTTTAGCATATATCAGTAATTTAGCCTGATAAAAATATAAATACGAAGAGTTGAATTTATGATTTTATATATTCTTAAACAAAAAGTAATTAATTGGTTGGTGTTCGGAAGAGTAAAGACACTATTATTCTTTTTTAAGACTTTTAAATTACTCATAATTTCAATATCTAAAATGTAGAATATAACGTGTTTGAAACCTATATCTTTCCATTTGAAACATTATTTATTGTTATATTTTATGCAATGCTCGTTACTGTAATAACCATACATTTTTTCTTATTATTAGTTTCATCAAACGAGGTGAATTCATCAAAATTTTAAATTTATTACTTTAGTTTATTTTGTATATTTTTAATCTTGTATCCAAAGGAATTCATCAAAATTTTGAATTTATAGCTTTTGATTTACCTTGTATATTTTATAATCATTTATTTGAAATCCAATTAATTTTTTATTTTAAAATTTTAGAATTTTAACTTTAAAATTAATTAATTATAAAAAAATATTTATTTTAATAGTAAAATTAATCCTTGAATTAATTGATTATCATATAATATAAATATAAATAATAATTTTTATAGGGTTGAACTTTGGACTGAATTTTTTATATAAATAATATAAAGTTTAATTCATAATCGATTAAAGATAAAACTATAATATAAATAAATTTGATTAAAAAAATATAAAATAAGCCATAATCGGTTAAAGATACAACTTAAAAAAGTTTAAGTCATAATATTAATTTATATGATATTAAATTATTTTATATTATAAAATAAATATAATTAATTATTCAAAACTAAAGTAATAATCAAATTATTAAAAATATGTAAAGATATTAAATTGGTTTAATAATTAAATGGGAATCAATGCAAATAAATTGAAAGTATATTAATTTAATAATTAATAAATTTGATGATATAATTCGAGATTTTCAGAAGCGTTATTGATTTGTCGGTTTGATTAATTTATTCGGTTTGATTAAGTAAATCATTAAAAAATTATAAAATATTAAATATTTGACCCAATAGATTTTGAACCTAGTTCAATCAATCTCTAACAATTTTTGGATTACCATGTCAATGCATTTCTCTAAATTGGTACTCCAATTGATTTCCTATCTAACCAATTCAAACAACCTTAATATTATTTTATTAAAAATAAAAATTTACATATTTATTTTTAAAATTCTTTTAATAAATTACTATCTTTAATTTGTTATCCGTTTATAAACTTATACATTAAAATACATCAAATATTATTTTGGGTACATGAATGCTAATTATTACCTTATTATATAAACTCTTATTTTCGTTTTTTTTTACGACTTTCAACATGTGGAACCTTTGACTTATTGGATTTAAATATATTTTTAGATAAGTTTTGGATAATTAACTACATTCTTTTTGTCATATAAATTAAATGTAAAAAATTGAGATATTAAATAAAAATTAAAATTAAAAAAAGTTATTTGACACAAATATAAAATATATACCTTATGGCGTGAGCACTTAGGTGTAAATTGATTTTAATATATCCCGTGCAAAGGGACATCATCAACAGAAATGTTTAACTGCAATTGACAACAAAAGAGAGTTTGGTTGCTCCAAAAAGTCAGATTTAACAACTTTGAAGACTCCGTCGACATGAAGAAAGACAAGTAAGGAGCACATTCACTTTCCCATTCCAATACATTAAGTAGTAGAATCAAATTTCTTGGAAGATACTTCAATTATATTTAAAAAGTCTCTTTTAGGTATTTTTAATAACAAATTGTGTGACTTCATTTTTTAAAAAAATTAATTAATATTATGCATTAATTTTTTAGCTCGGGATCAATTTCCCTCGATAATATTATTTTTAATTAATGTAAAAAATAAACAAAAATAACAAATAATAATAGTACGTTTTTTTATTCAATTGTATTTATGATTTCTGGTTGTATTTGAATTTAAAATTTTAAAATTTATGATTTTATAAAAAGGGTTAAATTAGGATTTAGTTCTAAAAGAGTCCAGGGTTGTAAAATTTTATACAAAAAATAGATTAATTTTAGAGTTAAAAATAATAATAGTTAATTTGATATTTCTTGTTGTATTATATTATTCGCAATGTTGTTTGAACTGAATTAGATCGGTCAGTCGGATTAGTTTAGAAAGTGATTTTGAACCAATTAAATCGAAAATCGGTATGAACTGATTGAATCGATTAAAAATAGTTGACTTGACGATTGAATCAATTGCTTGACTGATGAATCAATGACTTAACCGATTCGACTACCAGTCCAATTTAAAAAAAACATTAATTATTCATTTACTCTAAAAAAATATTGTTGGATCATCATAATGTAAATTAAAATCTAATATAATTAGTTAACAGTAAGAATTTTGGGATTAATTTCAGCATAGGACAATCTTAGGAAAAAAATATTTATGAAGAAGAAGGAAATAACGCGAAAGCTTCTTGATGTAATTGATTGAAGAAAGCGACAAAAAATGTTATCAACATCAAATCTGATATAAAACGAGGAAATAGAAGCTTAAAGACCAACCAATCTATCATCAGAGCTATGATTAGCGTGGTTGCCGGGGTAAAGCCACAAGGCCGACAAGTTGACTAATTCAACACCAAACATAGGGCATGAGATGACTTAATCAAACACAAAATCCAAGTCAAGTCAATTATATATATATTAGTTAGATAGATATTGATAGAAAAAATGAAGTAAACGATATTATACATACTAATTATTTAACATTCCCTTTTAACTAATATATATTTGGACTTATTCAAAGTCAAGCTCACCTTATAAGACCTGCAATTGGTAAGAAACCTTCAAAAAAACGTATAGACGTGATATTAAGAACAAAATTTAGGTGACCAACTCGACTGGCCAAAGTTGGAATTGTTCGTCTCAATGGCCGAGCAACTACACTTCGTGTTGATCCCGCTCATGGCGCAAGGTCATATGATTCCTATGATTGACTTGGCCAAGCTTCTTGCAGAACGAAGGGTGATGGTAAGCTTAGTCACTACGCCCCACAATGCGTCCAGGTTCGACTCGGTCATCCAACGAGCTACCCAATCAGGGCTTCAGATCCAAGTAGTGAAAATCCCATTTCCATGCCGGGAAGTCGGACTCCCTGTGGGATGCGAGAACCTTGACACTTTGTCTTCCAGGGATCTATTGAAAAGGTTCTACAATGCACTCGGAATGTTGCAAGAACCATTGGAACGATTCCTGGAGCAACAAAAGCCGCTTCCCAGCTGCATAATATCAGATAAGTGTCTTTCCTGGACTTCCAAAACTGCTGAAAGGTTTAACGTTCCCAGGATTGTTTTCCATGGGATGGGCTGTTTTTCATTGCTGTGCTCTCACAATGTGAAGCTTCACAAGGCTCATCTTTCGGTTGCTTCGGATACGGAACCGTTCGTGGTGCCGGGATTGCCACAAACGGTGGAGATAACAAGGGCTCAACTTCCTGGAGCATTTGTTAGTCTGCCAGACCTGGACGATGTTCGGAACAAGATGCAAGAGGCCGAAATGAGTGCTTTCGGTGTTGTCATAAACAGCTTCAATGAACTAGAGCAAGGGTGCGTGGAACAGTACCAGAAGGCTATAAAGAAAAAGGTTTGGACCATTGGACCGGTTTCTTTATGCAACAAGATGAACTTGGACAAATTTGAAAGAGGAAACAAAGCATCGATCAAGGAACAAAAATGCATGAAATGGCTCGACTCGAAGGAACCAAGGTCAGTTATTTACGCTTGCCTGGGTAGCCTATGCCGTCTAGTTCCAGCACAACTAATAGAACTGGGGTTAGGTCTAGAAGCATCACAACAACCATTCATTTGGGTAGTCAAAACAAGCGATGAAAGAGCTGAGGAGCTAGAGAAGTGGTTTTCAGAGCAGAAATATGAGGAGAGGATCAAAGGGAGGGGGCTTTTGATCAAGGGTTGGGCTCCACAAGTTCTTATCTTATCCCACCCTGCAATAGGAGGGTTCATAACTCACAGTGGTTGGAATTCAACCATAGAATCTGTATGCTCCGGGGTTCCAATGATAACATGGCCTCAATTCTCGGAACAATTCTTTAACGAAAAACTCATCGTCCAAATTCTGAAGATCGGAGTTGGGGTTGGGGTTGAAGTCTCCGTTAGATGGGGTGAAGAAGAGAAACTGGGGGTGTTGGTGAAGAAACATCAAGTTGAGAAAGCCATAGATATGTTGATGGATGGCGGTGAAGAAGGCGAAAACAGAAGAGTTCGAGCACGAAAGCTTGCTGAAATTGCAAGGAAGTCTCTGGAAAACGGTGGATCATCTTACTGCAACATGTCACTCTTAGTGAGAGACATATTGGAGGAAATCACTAAGTCTCAGTAACACCCTCCATCTGCAGGTTTAATTTAAACGTTCGTAAACCATTACAAAAGGTTGGATTTCCTCTTTTCTTTTCTCTCGGAAGGCCTTTGAATGTATAATTGCGAGTAACCTCTAAACAATTTCTATTTTAATACCTTCATTATTGTTGAAGTAATCTTCTTTTCTATGTAAGTTCAAGTGATCTTCAAATCATTCTTTCTTATCTACTATACTACTACTACTACTACTACTATTATTATTATTGTTATTATTATTAAAAAGTTCAAGTAAACTTGCGTTGCACAAATTCAAATATTATTTAAATACTAAATTAGATTTTTCTAGTATATATTATATTCTCAAAAAGAAAAATTTAGGTTCAAATTTTGAAAACAATATTATTGAAAAGAATAACAAAAAATTCTAAAAGAATTAATCTATTCCCATATTAAGGTTTGGACTTTTTTATATTTAAGTTATTCTTTAAACTTGACAATTATTATTACATTGGAGCATAAACACAATTGTTCCCACATTAAAGTCTGAACTTCAGATACGATGTTGGGATTTAGTACTCTTAGTGTAGTTGTTCGTTATTAATACTTGTAATTTTTCTTTTTAAATAGATTGGTTAATAAAATTTCATAGTTAAAGTTATTATATTTTGTATATTTGTCCTCAATGGTTTATTCATGAAAAACAAAATGTATAAGTAAATATTGGCTCATTGGTTACCTAACATTTAACTAATATTAATTTACATCATGTGACTAAATCGTGATGCAAGAAGACAACTTATATTAATAGGTAATCTAAATGGTCCATTATTTGAAGAATCAAAATTAAGCAAATTGATTCAACGACTATATAAGTTCAAGTAATCTCCTTTTCTATGTAAGTTCAAGTGATATTCAAATCATTCTTGCTTATCTATTATTATTATTATTAGTAAGAAGTTGAAATGAACTATAGATAGTTGCATTGCACAAACTTCGAATATTATTTAAATGCTAAAATTAGATTTTTTTTAGTCTTAGGTTAAGCGATAAGGTACATTATATTTTTTCAAAAAAATATATAGGTTCAAACTTTGAAAACAACATTATTGAAAAGAATAATAATAAATCTCGAAAGAATTAATCTATTCCCATATTAGGGTTTGGACTTTTTCTATGTCTAAGGGTGAGTTTGGATGGGCGGTGCGTTTACCTGTAATTAGTGTAAAAGCAGCGGTGGCGATGAGATTAGATACTGTAGCGTGAGACAAAAAGTAAGCTAAACGCATTGCACCGCACCGCCGTCCCAAACCCACCCTAAGTTAGCCCTTAAACTTGATAGTTATTATTACATTAGGGCATGAACATTTTAGTCCTTAAACTTGACAGTTATAATTTGTTCAAAAACCGATTTGAAAATGGTTTTCTTAGCGGAAAATTAAAATTTTGAAAATTGACCCGAGTTGTGATAATTATAGCAATAAACCCCAACCAAATTCATACTTGTGTTTTCGGCTTAGCAGACTTTTATTGTTCCCGACTTTCAACCAAACAATCTTATTCGCTATTCTCGTACCATGAATTGCTTCGAGTGTGGGCTCGAACTAGATGTATCGAAGCACAAAACTAGATAAAGTTTTCTCTATTTTATTTGGGGTGAAAATAAAAATTCTCTCTTCTTAATAGAAACCGACAGAATTATTATTCTGGAAAAATATGCTTGATAGTTGAGAATAAATTCTTTCTATTTTTCGGCAAAGTAACAATCTCTTAAAGTTATATATAATGCTCTACGGTACCATCTACTTAAAAGAAAGAAAAGGTAGAACCATTGTTAAGTTGTAGTAGTCTATTTCAAATAAAAAAGTAACTTCCTACTTAGAGTAGGAGTGAGGTGGACGACGCATCGTAGTATTCCTACTAGGGTTGCCACCCCTTCCATGTTATATGAGGGGTTTTGGGCCTCTCTCACAGTAGGTCCAATAACAAGTACTTCTTGGGCCTTTGATCTAGTACTCTATAATATGATCCAACCTGACTCAATTTTTCTATTTCCAAAAATAAACTTTAATTTTCTATATTAAACAATTCTCTCATCCCTATTTTACCTCCAGTAAAATTTGAGAAAATATGTTTAATATTTCATACATTGTGCCCAAATTGTTTATTTTTATTTTCAGGCTTTAAAGCAGCTCAAAAACATAAACTCATTCTTTCGATCATTTTTAAGTAATCCATATAGAATTGCAAATAAATCATTTCCATTTTGCAAACCTACATTCATTTCCAAATGATTCCATTTTTCCATTTTAAGAAAAACCATAATCGTTCCTAAATGTTTCCTATTTCTCTTTTCTTATTCATGTTGTTCATTTCTATTCAAACACGCAATTCATTTCTAGTTTCAACGAGCTAGCGGAGGGACCGATTGGACATATGTAATTAGGGCTCAAATTTTATAATTATGTTCTAGCTTTTCACCTATTAATTATAAAATAATTTAGTCATGAAATCATTCCACTGTAGTATCATGATTGAGCTTCCTTAACAATATATCATTACGAAATCGACTACTCAGTGCTCGTCCAATGACATTTTCATAAGTGTGTTACATTCATAAGCTATTCTTGATCTCTTTGGGATAATATCCACTATCCCAATATGATCCTATTTTATTTATGGTAATCATTACATATTCCTTCATAAAAAGTCAATTACTATTGAATAGTAATTAAGTCATTTATCACAAAGACAAAAGACCAATGGCCATGTTTAGTTTTCATCAACCATGTAATATCAATGAGAGGATATCATTTACCCATGTCTCGGGCAATGAATTCCATTGTTGTGAATGACGTTACTATTGGGAAATGTGCCCATATTGTAGTAAACATGTAACTGTTTTCTATTTATTTGAACGATAAATAAATAAAGTTAATTTCACATTTCACTATTATGTCTTTTGTATTTTCTGTCTTTTATATTTTACATGCATAGCAAAATTGTGGACAAGCAAATATTAGCTCATTGATTATCTAAAGTGCAAACTGAAGGTAAGTGGCATTGTAAAGAACATTTACATTGCGAGAAAGACAACTTACTTCAGTAGATAATCTAAATGAGTCCATAATCCCGTAAAAGAATCAAAGTGAGAATTTGATTCAAATACTTAGAGATGGTTAGTCTTGGCTATCAGAGCAGTTGACTCCATGAGTAGAGACATAAATGTATTCATTGGTAGAATGATACATTGGATGGACCCAAGATGAATTAATGCTGAATCCATTTGTGAATTAATTCACTTGTGACTTTCATGGTATTATTTACCTAAATCTTGAGTTAGTCACTGACCATGCGTATGCAACTCATGTGCTTTGATATAAGTGGAGGCTTATTGTAACATCCCAAATTAGGGTTTAGTAGGAACAATGGTTTCAAGACCATAAATTTGAGGTATAAATAATTATTTTATTTTTATTATGAGGTCTATGATACGATTTCATACTCATGTGAAAATTTCATGAAGAGATTTTATAGGTAAAGTGTCCAATTTGACTTTAGGGACTAAATTGAATAAGTTGCAAAACATGTGTTTCTAGAAAATTTTAGTATGAAATAGCTTTGGATTATTAATTATAGGTCCTTAAATAGAAATTTTCCTAATTTTTATTTTTATGGACAAAAATGGGCATGCATAGATAAAATTTAAAAGTTTAATGAAAAGGGCATTTTGATCATTTGGTTAATAAAAGATTAAAAAGGGAAAAATCAAGCAAAAATTTGCTCATCTTTCTCATGCCATAGCCGAAACTTGGAGGACCACCATAGCTAGGGTTTTTTCAACTTTTCAAGCGTAATAATAAGTCAATCCTAGACCTATTTTTATTGTTTTTTTTTGCATTTTTGAGAACCTAGAAGCATGATTTAGCTATTTCTACCCTTTATTTGAACTAGGGTTTATGTTCAAAAGTTTACCCATGTGTGTCATGCATGTATTTTGATGATTAATGGAGGAATATGGAAGTTTGGTGTTAAATGAATATCTTTTTCTAAGTGATTTTTCAAGAAAACAACTAAAAGGACTTATTTGTAAAACATGTAAAAATAGGTGTTAAAAATGTGATTTGATGAAAAATGTGGGCCGTTATAAGAGGGAATATGACTCGGCTAGGCTTGAGTAACAAATAAATTGGACACATTTCATTTTACGAGCTTAGGGACAATAGCGTAAATATGTGAAAGTTTAGGGGAAAAATTGTAATTTTTTCCAAAGTATGATTTATGGGCTAGTTTGAATAATGTGATAATTAAATAAGTGAAATTTTCTATTATAGATAAAGGAAAAAGAAGTCCAGACCTAAACCGAGGGAAGAACAAGGTTGTGGACTAAATCGAATAGTTAGCTACATTTTTGTATGGAGGTAAGTCTGTGTGTAATTGATAGAGCATTTTATTATACATTTAACACTTAATGTTGCATGAATTGCATATTTTCCTTTGCGAGTATTATTGATGTTGTTCGACAAAGATTTGAGGTGATGGAAGCCGGTTGAACCTTAGGAATACTTAGTGTATAAATATCATGACTTTTGGGTTGAGGAGATCCCGCATAAGACCATATCTGGGATATGGCATCAGCATCGTTATGTGATCCCATATAAGACCATGTCTGGGACATGGCATTGGCATCGATATGAGAACATCATGTAAGACCATAGCTAGGCTATCGGCTTCGATATGTGTGATCTCATGTAATACCATGTCTGGGACATGGCATTGGCATCGATAAGTGGTCCCATGTAAGTGTAATATCCCGAATTAGGGCCTAATCGGAATAGTGGTTTCGTGACCATAAATCTGAGATAGAAATAATTATTTTTAGGTTTATGATATGATTGCATGATTGTGTGAAAATTTCGTGATGAAATTCTATGCCTAAAGTGCTTAAATTGAAAGTAGGGACTAAATCGAATAAGTTGCAAAACTTGCATTCTAGAAGTTTTTAGTATGAAATTGTTTTGGAATATTAATGAGGAGGTCTTAAATAGCAATTTGACCAATTTTAAGTTCATGGACAAAATTAGGACATGGAAGGAATTTTTGGAAAGTTTAGTAGTAAGGGTATTTTGGTCATTTAGTTATTAAAATGAATTAAAAACAAAATTAAAAGCCAATTTTTGTCCATCTTCTTCATTAGGCCGAAATTTCAAGGGTTCTCCATAGCTAGGGTTTGTTTCAAGCTTCCAAGCTCCATAGTAAGTGATTCCAAGCCCCGTTTTTAATGATTTTTACGATTTTGAGATCCCGGTAACTCGATAAAGCTTATGTTAGCAATAATTTAAACTAGGGTTTATATTTGGAAAAATACCCATAGGTGAAATTTGTGTATTTTGATGTTTTATGATAGAATATGAAGTTTTAAATTATGTTAGACAACTTGTACTACTCGATTTTAAGCAAAAACTAGTAAAAGGGCTTAATCGGTAAAAATACCTAATAGTCACAAGTACATGTTAGAGTGAGAATTTGATGTTGCCATAGAAGAGAAAAGTGATCAGCATGTTGTAAAACATAAGAATAAGGAATAAATTTTAATCCCGAGCCTAGGGGCAAAAATGTAAATATGCAAAATTTTAGGGGTAAAATTGTAATTTTGCCAAAATTTGAGTTAAGGATTAATTTGATAATGTGAGTATTAAATAAGCTAAATGTGTTATTTTAGATCAAGAAAGACGTGGAATCGACCTCAATCGAGGAAAAGAAAATATTGTGGACTAAATTGCAAAATCTTTGTATTTTGGTACCAAGGTAAGTTCATGTGTAAATAATGTATCATAATGGTTATTTTTAAGTTATTGATGTTAATTATATGTTATGCTGAATTTTATTATGAAATGTATGCTTTGTGGTTAATTTCAAATAATATGTAAATTATGTGAACTACTTGTTAAATATAATTGTTACCGAGTATTGATTTCGGCATTCTACGGAAGACGGCAAGGATAAGTGTTCGAGGAAAAATCCCATTTGAACCTTAGGAATAGATTAGGATACAAGTGACATGTCACTAGGATGATTGAGCATCCGAACTCGTTGAGTTGAGTCCGAGTTCACTTATGGATGCGAATGTCCGAACTCGTTGAGTTGAGTCCGAGTTCGTGAGATGTAACTAGGCATCCGAACTCGTTGAGTTGAGTCCGAGTTCACTTATGGATGCGAACGCCTGAGCTCGTTGAGTTGAGTCCGAGTTCGCTTATGGGCGGGTTACATGATTGCTTGATTGCATATATGGCACTTATGTGCAAGTTATCCATGTATCCGAATTATATTCCGATGTGTTCAACGGGTAAAGTTCTACTCAATGGAGGAATATTCGAGATGTAAAGAGAAGTATTGGTGAGTGATGTGAAATGGTTATTTTGGACAGGTATGTATTTAACCCTCGGGTTGAGTATTGATACAACCACGATAAGGTAATAAGATGATGAAAAATGATTAAAAATGTGATATGTGTTTTAGTGATACATGCTAATGTTGATTGGTATGACTGTTTGTTATGTTACTTATTATTTGCATATGAACTTACTAAGCATTTATGCTTACTCCCTCCTTCTTACTCATTGTAGTTTTGGACAAGCCAACTCAGGAGTCGGGATAGGTCGAAGGCTCAGTCACATTATCCGGAAGACTTTTGGTAATGGCTTGTAAATTTAAGTATGGCATGTATAGCAATATACTTTTTTTTTGTGTAAATGATCTTATGGTATGGTGATGGAATGGTTGAGGAAATGCTTGATAATGATAAATTATGAAAATATTTAGTTTAGATTATATTTGATGTTAAGGAAAATTATTAAGATACTTAGTGCATAAAAACTCATAAAAGGGATGAAATTTGCCATAAACAGAATACTGCAGCAACACTGACGTGAGTTTAAAAATTTACTAAAAATCATAGAAATTGAACTTGGTGATGGAATACATATCAAATTGAATCTTATTATGTCTAGTTTCACATGAAACAAATGAAACAGGTAAAGGAATTATATGTTACAAGATATTTGAATTTTAGTGAAACAGGGTCATAGCAGTTTCCGAATCCCCTGTTCCAACTTTAGAAATTCACCATAAATTGTAAAGATATAATTAGGTAGTTTATTTTATATTCTATGAATACTTATTGAGTCTAGTTTCATTAGAAACAAACCTCATAGTCATATGGATTTTTTACAGAGAGAAATGTGGTTCGTAGTAAACAGAGGTCAGACCAGTGAAGTCCTGAAACAGGGGTAACTTTAACTAATAAACTGTACTAATTAGCCCAACCAAAAATTCTAGAAAAAAATTAGTAGATAGGTATATGAGTCTAGATTTAGGGAAAATTTACGAATCTTGATTTCGAGTTTCATAACTCGAGATATGATTTTTCTTGTGACTGTGATGCAAGTAGCTTAAAAGCTGTGAATGTAGAAATAAATAATCCAAAGTTCTAAATATGTTAAATTAAGCTTAGTAACACCTGATACTCGACTCCGGCGACGGTCTCGGGCGTGGGGACGTTACATTTAGTGGTATTAGAGCAGGTTTAGTCGGTTCTCGGACTACGTGTTGTATGTACGGATTTTGCTATACATGCCATATGTATGAATTGTGATAGTGTGACGACTTCTGACCTTTTTAAATGATTTTTATATAGTAAATGGATCCCGATCCAGCTGTGGCAGATGAAGTAGAGAGTAATGCGCCAGCTCCGGCTGAAGGGGTAGCGCCGACTGAAAACCCACCTCCTACTGTTGGTCAGGGAGGAGGAGAAAGGGATCGGGAAGCCTTTCTCCAAATGATGAGTGCATGGTACTCTGAGTTCGTTCGTACGAACCCAAATGTACGACCTCCCCCACCTCCCCCAATTCCTCAACTTGTACCCCCGATGCCTCAAGGTATGGATATGATAAAATTTCACAGAACCCCCGTTGACAGAATTCGTAAACAAGGGGCTGAAGAATTTAGAGCAAATATTGATGATGATGCAGATAAAGCAGAGTTCTGGCTTGAACATTCTATCCGGCTATTTGATGAATTATCTTGTACACCTGAAGAATGTTTGAAATGTGCTACATCTTTGTTGAGAGATTCAGCCTATAATTGGTGGAAGACTTTGATTTCGGTGGTACCGAAAGAGAGGGTAACCTGGGAATTCTTTCAAGAAGAGTTTCGGAAGAAATATATTAGTGAAATGTTTATTGATCAGAAATGTAAAGAATTTCTTGAGCTGAAGCAAGGTAATATGACAGTCTCAGAATATGAAAGAGAGTTTGTTCGATTGAGTAAGTATGCCAGGGAATATGTTCCTACAGAAGCCAAGATGTGCCGACAATTTGAAGACGGGCTCAACGAAGACATTAAAGTATTTGTCGGGATCCTTGAACTAAAAGAAATGGTAGTACTGGTTGATCGAGCTTGTAAGGCTGAAGAACTACTTAAAGAAAAGAAAAAGGTAGAGGCTGAGACTAGAAATTGGAAGAAAAGATCGATGAGTAGTTCATTTTCACAGCAACCTAGAAAGTCAAAGAATATGAATCCTCGTTCCCAAGCTTCAGCTGGACAATCATATGGGAATTATAAGAAGCAAAATGTGGGTCCTAAATCTCAGAATACTTCTGCAGCCAGTGTAGGGAACTCGAGATTTGTTAAACCCGAGTGCTAGCGATGTGGTAGAAATCATTTTGGTCCGTGCAGAGCAAATGAATGTTTTCGATGTGGTTCTCCGGATCATTTTATTAGAGACTACCCAGAGAGAGCTGAGAAAGAAAAATTTCAGAATGTAAAAGCTAGTGGTGCAGACTCGAGGGGAAGGTATCCGAGAAAAGTTGGAAGTGAAACAAGCAGTAAGAATGTAGCCAGGGATGCACTGGTTAGACCTGAAGGAAGGGCTCCGGCTAGAACTTATGCTATTAAAGCGCGTGAAGATGCTTCCTCACCTGATGTGATTACCGGTACATTTTCTCTCTATAATGTTAATGTTATTACTTTGATTGATCCCTGTTCTACTCATTCATATGTGTGCATGAAATTGGTGTCTAGTATGAATATACCTGTTGAGAACACAGAATTTATGATTAGAGTGTCGAATCCGTTAGGCAAATGTGTGACTGTTGATAAAGTATGTAAGAAATGTCCTTTAATGATTCGGGATCATTACTTTCCGGCCGACTTGATGTTGTTGCCGTTTGATGAGTTTGATGTTATTTTAGGTATGGATTGGTTGACATTGCATGATGCTAAAATAAATTGCAAAGAAAAGGTTATAGAATTAAAGTGTGAAAATGGTGAAACTCTGCGGGTTGAATTAGATAAATCAGAGGCATTGCCTAGTGTGATTTCTTCAATGTCGGCTCAAAGATATCTGAGAAAGGGTTATGAAGCTTATTTGGCGTATGTAATTAATACAAAAGAAGTTGAAAAGAAAGTTGAATCAGTTCCGGTTGTGTGTGAATTTGCGGATGTATTTCCAGAAAAATTGCTGGGTTTGCCTCCAGTCAGGGAAGTAGAATTTGGTATTGATTTGATACCGGGAACAGCTCTGATTTCGATTGCTCCGTATAGAATGGCACCAGTAGAGTTGAAGGAATTAAAGTCGCAGTTGCAAGAGTTGACTGATAAAGGTTTTGTGAGACCGAGTTTTTCACCTTGGGGTGCTCCCGTGTTATTTGTGAAAAAGAAGGATGGTTCTATGAGGTTGTGTGTTGATTATCGGCAGTTAAACAAGGTGACAATCAAAAACAAGTATCCGTTGCCAAGAATTGATGATTTGTTTGATCAGCTAAAAGGAGCGACATGGTTTTCAAAGATTGACTTAAGATCTGGGTATTACCAACTGCGGGTAAAGGAGTCGGATGTGCCTAAAACTGCTTTTAGAACAAGGTACGGTCATTATGAATTTTTAGTTATGCCATTCGGGTTGACAAATGCTCCTGCTGTGTTTATGGATTTAATGAATCGCATATTTCGGCCATACTTGGACAGATTTGTTGTGGTGTTTATAGATGATATTTTAATTTATTCAAAAGATGAGACAGAGCATGCTGAGCATTTGAGGATAGTTTTGCAAACTTTGAGAGATAAGCAGCTGTATGCTAAGTTTAGTAAAAGTGAATTTTGGCTCCGGGAAGTTGGATTTTTGGGTCATATTGTTTCAGGTGATGGTATACGGGTTGATCCTAGTAAAATTTCAGCCATTGTTGATTGGAAACCACCGAAAAACGTAACTGAAGTTAGAAGTTTCTTGGGGCTAGCTGGGTATTATCGGCGGTTTGTAAATGGATTTTCTATAATTGCTGCTCCTATGACTAGACTACTCCGAAAGGATGTTAAATTTGAATGGACGGAAGAATGTCAACAGAGTTTTGAAGAATTGAAAAAGTTATTAACTGAAGCACCAGTGTTGGTACAACCCGAATTAGGTAAAGAATTTGTGGTGTATAGTGATGCTTCTCTAAATGGTTTGGGGTGTGTACTCATGCAAGAAGGAAAAGTGGTGGCTTATGCTTCGAGGCAGTTAAAACCTCATGAGAGGAATTATCCTACTCACGATTTGGAATTGGCTGCAGTGGTGTTTGCTTTGAAGATTTGGCGACATATTTGTATGGTGAAAAGTGCCGAGTATATACCGATCACAAAAGTCTTAAATACTTGATGTCACAAAAGACTTGAATTTGAGACAGTGAAAATGGTTGGAGTTATTGAAAGATTATGAGCTTGTTATTGATTATCATCCGGGAAAAGCGAATGTGGTTGCCGATGCTTTAAGTAGAAAGTTGTTGTTTGCTTTGAGAGTTATGAACACTCAGTTGAAAATGTCAGATGACGGTTCGATTCTAGCAGAGTTAAGAGCAAGACCGATGTTTTTACAAGAGATTTCTGAAACTCAGAAAAATGATCAAGATTTGCTAGCCAAAAGAAAACAGTGTGAAGCTGATACGGGATCAGATTTCAGAATTGGTTCTGATGGGTGCTTAATGTTTAAAGATCGAATTTGTGTACCGAAGAATGAGGAATTGATTCAAAAGATCCTACAGGAAGCACATAGTGGTTATTTCTCGATTCATCCGGGTAGTACGAAAATGTATAATGACTTGAAGAAAATGTATTGGTGGAATGGAATGAAAAGAGATATATCAGAGTTTGTGTCCAAATGCTTAATTTGTCAACAGATGAAAGCTGAACACCAAGTACCTTCAGGATTACTCCAGCCTATTATGGTTCCTGAATGGAAATGGGATCGGATTACTATGGATTTTGTTTCAGGATTGCCGTTGACTCCGGGAAAGAAAGATGCCATCTGGGTAATAGTTGACAGATTAACTAAGTCGGCTCATTTTATCCCAGTACGTACGGATTATTCTCTAACAAGTTGGCTGAACTATATATTAGAGAAATTGTTAGATTACACGGAATACCATTATCGATTATTTCAGATAGAGATCCAAGGTTACCTCGCGGTTTTGGCAAAAGTTGCAAGACGCGTTAGGTACGAAGTTAAATTTCAGTACTGCTTTTCATCCACAAACTGATGGACAATCAGAAAGAATAATTCAGATTCTTGAAGATATGCTTAGATGTTGTGTATTGGAATTTCAAGGAAGTTGGGAAAGATACTTACCGTTGGTGGAATTTGCTTACAATAATAGTTATTAGACGAGCTTGAAAATGGCACCTTATGAAGCATTATATGGTCGTAAGTGTCGAACGCCATTGTATTGGACTGAACTCAAGGAAAATCAGATTTATGGAGTTGATCTAATAAAAGAAACTGAAGAAAAAGTGAAGATAATTCGAGATTGTTTGAAAGCTGCTTCGGATAGACAGAAATCTTATGCAGACCTAAAGCGAAAGGACATTGAATTTCAAGTTGGTGATAAAGTATTTTTAAAGGTGACTCCGTGGAAGAAAGTCCTTAGATTTGGACGGAAGGGCAAATTAAGTCCGCGTTTTGTTGGGCCGTATGAAGTAATTGAAAAAGTTGGACCGGTAGCATATCGGCTAGCATTACCACCTGAATTAGAGAAGATTCATGATGTGTTCCACGTATCTATGTTACGTCGGTGTCGTTCGGATCCTTCACATGTAGTTTCACCGACAGAAATTGAACTACAACCAGATATGACCTGCGAAGAAGAACCGATTAAGATTTTAGCTCGAGAGGTCAAACAACTAAGGAATAAAAATGTTGCACTTGTGAAGGTGTTGTGGCAAAGGCATGGAGTAGAAGAAGCTACATGGAATTCGAAGAAACTATGAGAAATCAATACCCACATCTGTTTACCGGTAAGATTTTCGAGGACGAAAATCCTTAAAGGGGGAGAGTTGTAATATCCCGAATTAGGGCCTAATCGGAATAGTGGTTTTGTGACCATAAATCCGAGATAGAAATAATTATTTTATAATTATTTTTAGGTTTATGATACGATTGCATGATTGTGTGAAAATTTCGTGATGAAATTCTATGCCTAAAGTGCTTAAATTGAAAGTAGGGACTAAATCGAATAAGTTGCAAAACTTGCATTCTAGAAGGTTTTAGTATGAAATTGTTTTGGAATATTAATGAGGAGGTCTTAAATAGCAATTTGACCAATTTTAAGTTCATGGAAAAAATTAGGACATGGAAGGAATTTTTGGAAAGTTTAGTAGTAAAGGTATTTTGGTCATTTAGTTATTAAAATGAATTAAAAACAAAATTAAAAGCCAATTTTTGTCCATCTTCTTCATTAGGCCGAAATTTCAAGGGTTCTCCATAGCTAGGGTTTGTTTCAAGCTTCCAAGCTCCATAGTAAGTGATTCCAAGCCCCATTTTTAATGATTTTTACGATTTTGAGATCCCGGTAACTTGATAAAGCTTATGTTAGCAATAATTTAACCTAGGGTTTATATTTGGAAAAATACCCATAGGTGAAATTTGTGTATTTTGATGTTTTATGATAGAATATGAAGTTTTAAATTATGTTAGACAACTTGTACTACTCGATTTTAAGCAAAAACGAGTAAAAGGGCTTAATCGGTAAAAATACCTAATAGTCACAAGTACATGTTAGAGTGAGAATTTGATGTTGCCATAGAAGAGAAAAGTGATCAGCATGTTGTAAAACATAAGAATAAGGAATAAATTTTAATCCCGAGCCTGGGGGCAAAAATGTAAATATGCAAAATTTTAGGGGTAAAATTGTAATTTGCCAAATTTGAGTTAAGGATTAATTTGATAATGTGAGTATTAAATAAGCTAAATGTGTTATTTTAGATCAAGAAAGACGTGGAATCGACCTCAATCGAGGAAAAGAAAATATTGTGGACTAAATTGCAAAATCTTTGTATTTTGGTACCAAGGTAAGTTCATGTGTAAATAATGTATCATAATGGTTATTTTAAGTTATTGATGTTAATTATATGTTATGCTGAATTTTATTATGAAATGTATGCTTTGTGGTTAATTTCAAATAATATGTAAATTATGTGAACTACTTGTTAAATATAATTGTTACCGAGTATTGATTTCGGCATTCTACGGAAGACGGCAAGGATAAGTGTTCGAGGAAAAATCCCATTTGAACCTTAGGAATAGATTAGGATACAAGTGACATGTCACTAGGATGATTGAGCATCCGAACTCGTTGAGTTGAGTCCGAGTTCACTTATGGATGCGAATGTCCGAACTCGTTGAGTTGAGTCCGAGTTCGTGAGATGTAACTAGGCATCCGAACTCGTTGAGTTGAGTCCGAGTTCACTTATGGATGCGAACGCCTGAGCTCGTTGAGTTGAGTCCGAGTTCGCTTATGGGCGGGTTACATGATTGCTTGATTGCATATATGGCACTTATGTGCAAGTTATCCATGTATCCGAATTATATTCCGATGTGTTCAACGGGTAAAGTTCTACTCAATGGAGGAATATTCGAGATGTAAAGAGAAGTATTGGTGAGTGATGTGAAATGGTTATTTTGGACAGGTATGTATTTAACCCTCGGTTGAGTATTGATACAACCACGATAAGGTAATAAGATGATGAAAAATGATTAAAAATGTGATATGTGTTTAGTGATACATGCTAATGTTGATTGGTATGACTGTTTGTTATGTTACTTATTATTTGCATATGAACTTACTAAGCATTTATGCTTACTCCCTCCTTCTTACTCATTGTAGTTTGGACAAGCCAGCTCAGGAGTCGGATAGGTCGAAGGCTCAGTCACACTATCCGAAGACTTTGGTAATGACTTGTAAATTTAAGTATGGCATGTATAGCAATATATTTTTTTGTGTAAATGATCTTATGGTATGGTGATGGAATGGTTGAGAAATGCTTATAATGATAAATTATAAATATTTAGTTTAGATTATATTTGATGTTAAGGAAATATTAAGATACTTAGTGCATAAAATCATAAAAGATGAAATTGCCATAAACAGAATACTGCAGCAACACTGACGCGAGTTTAAAAATTTACTAAAAATCATAGAAATTGAACTTGGTGATGGAATACATATCAAATTGAAGCTTATTATGTCTAGTTTCACATGAAACAAATGAAACAGGTAAAGAAATTATATGTTACAAGATATTTGAATTTTAGTGAAACAGGGTCATAGAAGTTTCTGAATCCCCTGTTCCAACTTAGAAATTCACATAAATTTTAAAGATATAATTAGGTGGTTTATTTTATATTCTCAGAATCCTTATTGAGTCTAGTTTCATTAGAAACAAACCTCATAGTCATATGGATTTTTTATAGAGAGAAATGTGGTTCGTAGTAAACAGAGGTCAGACCAGTCAAGTCCTGAAACAGGGGTAACTTTAACTAATAAACGTACTAATTAGCCCAACCAAAAATCTAGAAAAAATTATAGATAGGTATATGAGTCTAGATTTAGGAAAATTTACGAATCTGGTTCGAGTTTCATAACTCGAGATATGATTTTCTTGTGACTGTGATGCAAGTAGCTTAAAAGCTGTGAATGAAGAAATAAATAATCCAAAGTTCTAAATATGTTAAATTAAGCTTAGTAACACCTCATACTCGACTCCCGGC